>NC_044032.1:450054437-450275453 GCF_901765095.1 Microcaecilia unicolor
GTTACACTTGTGGTGGTAAATGGTAAGCCCTCCAACCCCCCCCCAAAACCCACTGTACCCACATGTAGGTGCCCCCCTTCATCCCTAAGGGCTATGGTAGTGGTATACAGTTGTAGGTTTTAGGTTTTGGGGGGATTTGGGGGGCTCAGCACCCAAGGTAAGGGAGCTATGCACCTGGGAGCTATTTTTGAAGTCCACTGCAGTGCCCCCTAGGGTGCCTGGTTGGTGTCCTGGCATGTCAGGGGGACCAGTGTACTACAAATGCTGGCTCCTCCCATGACCAAATGCCTTGGATTAGGCCAGGTCTGAGATCGCCGGCATTAGTTTCCATTATCAGCGAAAACCGATGCCGGCCATCTCAAACCCGGCCATCTCTGACATTTGGTCGGCTCCAACCGTATTATCGAAATGAAAGATGGCCGGCTATCTTTTTCGATAATACGGTTCAGGACTGCTTTTTGCGGCGCCGGCCAAATAGATGGCCGGCCATCTATTTGGCTGGTGCCGTTCGATTATGCCCCTCCAGGTTGCCAAATAAGGGGGCACTCCTTTTTGACTAGTTAAGTTTGGGCATCTGGCAATTTAAGGCATACAAGCTTGACCAATTAGGTGCAGGAAATGTATTACCAATCAGATTTATCTAGAAAACTTTCAAAGTTAAAGATAAATCCTTTGAAAGTCATGCATTCTACATTGTATACCATATAGGTGCTTATTTTCGAAGCTCTATTCCTGGCTGCTTAAATCGTCTGTGTGGTGCTATTCACTGATATTCATTGGTACTTAAACAGGGAGTGGCGCTGAGTATCTCCACAGACTGCTAAACTCAAGGCTGGCTATTCTGTGGACATTCCAGGGGCGGAGTCAGCACTTATACGGTTAAGTACTGACTGCTTAACCACTTAAATTAAGCATCTAATAAGACTGTGTAAGTCAGTCCTATCTGTCTGCAATGTTGCGTGAGGCAGTTAAGTGCTGAATATCACACTTAACTGCATAACAGCCAGCCGGCCGCATGAACCCGGATTTTCAATGCTAGTGCCCAAATATGGCCTGGGATAAAATATTTGGGAATAGTGCCAGCGGAGGGTAGAAAAACACTGACTGCCGCTGGCTGCATATCTACCCTTATGAGTTTGAAAATGAGCTAAGACTAACTAGGGATTCCAGAGACTTAAAACTCTCCAAACAAATGGCCCATTGTATTTCTGTAAGAAAAGCAGTTCCAGCATCTGCAGCATAGCAGCTTTGCTACAGTGCAAAATAAGAAAGAGAGAGAGAGAGGGATTTTCTCTTTTTAAACTTTCTCTTCCTTCTTAGTATTTAAACTGAACTTTTCTCTAGAAATAGGCATTTTCCACATAGTTTTAAACTGAAACTTTTCTAGAGGTAGGAACTCCTTTGTTCTAAATGGCAGTTATTTTTCTTTTCCTTGGCTGCTGGAGAGTTAGCTCATCCAGTGACCTCAATTAAGTGATAATTAAGGTGTGGGGGAAGTAAAATACTTGCATAGGTTGCTCAAAAGAGGCCCCTTAGATTCAAAAGTATATAAAGAGGGAAGGTCCCACTGAACTTTCTTTCTGAGAAGTTCTGAGAGAAGAGGGCATTTCTCTGGTAAGTGAACGCTACTTTGCTTGTGCTTTGGGAACTTAAAGATTGGGGTTTAAAGGAGGAATTGTAGGTTAGTGTTAGGCAAACTTAAAAAGCAAATTTCAACAGCTAACAGAAAACAGCTAATCTCCACAGTCTTTCCCACTTAGTTTTAAAAGCCTTGCACCACAGCATTAACAGATAGAATCTAACAGCCACTGCAGGATCTAATTTAGTATTAAGGGCGAATAAAAAGAGAGAGAGAGGGGGAAAAGCAAGCAGGGCCTAGTTTAGAGGAATAAAAAGAGAAAGAGAGAGAGAGAGAGAGAGAGAGAAAAGCAAGCACCATTAACTAGTTGCCATAGTGTATAAACCCCTTCCCCACAGTTTTAAACTGAACTTTTCTCTAGAAATAGGCATTTTCCACATAGTTTTAAACTGAAACTTTTCTAGAGGTAGGAACTCCTTTGTTCTAAACGGCAGTTATTTTTCTTTACCTTGGCTGCTGGAGAGTTAGCTCATCCAGTGACCTCAATTAAGTGATAATTAAGGTGTGGGGGAAGTAAAATACTTGCATAGGTTGCTCAAAAGAGGCCCCTTAGATTCAAAAGTATATAAAGAGGGAAGGTCCCACTGAACTTTCTTTCTGAGAAGTTCTGAGAGAAGAGGACATTTCTCTGGTAAGTGAACGCTACTTTGCTTGTGCTTTGGGAACTTAAAGATTGGGGTTTAAAGGAGGAATTGTAGGTTAGTGTTAGGCAAACTTAAAAAGCAAATTTCAACAGCTAACAGAAAACAGCTAATCTCCATAGTCTTTTCCACTTAGTTTTAAAAGCCTTGCACCACAGCATTAACAGATAGAATCTAACAGCCACTGCAGGATCTAATTTAGTATTCCCACCCACCCCTAGGACAACTCCTCATTTATAGTCAGTTATTGTAATTAGGGTAACAAGCAAGGAGTGCTCTTATAGAGTTTTAAATACATTTCATTACTATCTAAGAAGGAAATACTAAATAAATCATACAATACACTATATAAAGTAAAATACACTTTTATATTAGGCTAATATCCTTAATACTGTAGCAAGTTTTAAAATATTGGAAAACTCAAAAACACTAAGATGGAGTCAGCAGTCCAGCAGCGAGAGGGGTGCTATCCAGTCTTTTGCATTGAGTGTCACATGTATGATTATCTCCCAGTTGGTGAGATGTCATATGTTTGCGCCCGATGCAAAGAGCTCCTAGCTCTTAGAGAACATGTCCGTTCTCTTGAGGCTAGAGTAGCAGACTTGGTGGAGCTGAGGGAGACAGAGAGGTACATAGAGGAGACCTACAGGGATGTTGTAGAGAGGTCCCACCTCCAGTCTAGTAGCCCTTGTGCTACCTTGGAGGAGGGAGGTCTCCTAGAAGGAGAGCATCACCCTGGTGAAGTAGGAAGTACTCCTGTAGCCAGGACCTGCCCACCAGGGGATGTACTATCCTCTCGCACTGAGGATATGTCTCCAAGTGCTGCCCGGGAGGGAAAGGTTAGGACAGCTGTTGTAGTTGGTGATTCGATCATTAGGCATATAGATAGCTGGGTGGCTGGTGGACGTGAGGATCGCCTGGTGACTTGCCTGCCTGGTGCGAAGGTGGCGGACCTCACGCGTCACCTAGATAGGATTTTAGATAGTGCTGGGGAGGAGTCTGCTGTCTTGGTACATGTGGGTACCAATGACATAGGAAAATGTGGGAGAGAGGTTCTGGAAGCCAAATTTAGGCTCTTAGGTAGAAAGCTCAAATCCAGATCCTCTAGGGTAGCATTTTCTGAAATGCTACCTGTTCCACGTGCAGGGCCCAAGAGACAGGCAGAGCTCCAGAGTCTCAATGCGTGGATGAGACGATGGTGCAGGGAGGAGGGTTTTAGATTTGTTAGGAACTGGGCAACATTCTGGGGAAAGGGGAGCCTATTCCGAAAGGATGGGCTCCACCTTAACCAGGGTGGGACCAGGCTGCTGGCGTCGGCATTTAAAAAGGAGATAGAGCAGCTTTTAAACTAGAAATGGGGGGAAGGCCGACAGTCGCTCTAAAGCGCATGGTTCGGGAAAAGGTATCTTGCAAAGATACCTCACAAACAGGGAAGATAGGGTTTCTGGATAGTGAGGTTACACAACAGACCGTGGT
Organism: Microcaecilia unicolor; assembly: GCF_901765095.1. Taxonomy (NCBI): domain Eukaryota; kingdom Metazoa; phylum Chordata; class Amphibia; order Gymnophiona; family Siphonopidae; genus Microcaecilia; species Microcaecilia unicolor. Next base: position 450,058,194 of record NC_044032.1, read on the forward strand.
AGGCCAGGTGCCCTTAAATACAACTAAAGATCAGACAAAAGATGTCAAATCAGTAGTGTCAGGTACTAAGCATCATGCAAATAAGAACAACAAACATACTCTGAAATGTCTATATGCAAATGCTAGGAGTCTAAGAAATAAGATGGGAGAGTTGGAATATATTGCACTAAATAAAAAATTGGATATAATAGGCATTACTGAGACCTGGTGGAAGGAGGATAACCAGTGGGACACTGTCATACCAGGGTACAAAGTATATCGTAATGATAGGGTGGACCGGACTGGTGGAGGGGTAGCATTGTATATTAACGAGAGCCTTGATTCAGATAGATTACAAATTCAGCAGGACACAAATCACACCTTTGAATCACTGTGGGTTGAAATTCCATGTTTAAAAGGGAAAAAAATGGTGATAGGAGTGTACTACCGTCCGCCTCGCCAGGATGAGCAGGTAGACACAGAAATGATAAAAGAAATCAGAGACGCGAACAAAATGGGCAATGTGATAATAATGGGTGACTTCAATTATCCAAATATAGACTGGGTAAATGTAACATCGGGACACGCTACAGAGATACAATTCCTTGATGAAATCAAGGACAACTTTATGGAGCCACTGGTGCAGGAGCCGACGAGAGAAGGAAAAATTCTAGACTTGGTCCTTAGTGGAGCGCATGATCTGGTGAGAGACGTTATGGTACTGGGGCCGCTTGATAACAGTGACCATAATATGATCAGTTTTGACATCGACCTTGAAGTAACTGTACACAGAAAGTCAAATACGTTAGCGTTTAACTTTAAAAAAGGAGACTATGATAAAATGAGAAGAACGGTAAAAAAAAAACTTAGGGGGGCAACTGAGAGAGTAAAAACTGTACAACAGGCGTGGACGCTGTTCAAAAATACCATCCTGGAGGCCCAGGCCATACATATTCCGCGAATTAGAAAAGAAAGACGGAAGTCCAAAAGACACCCGGCCTGGTTGAAAAGTGAGGTGAAGGAAGCTATTAGGGCTAAAAGAAACGCCTTCAGAAAATGGAAGAAGGAACCGTCTGAAAATAACAAGAAACAGCATAAGGAGTGTCAAAGCAAATGCAAGGCGCAGATTAAGAAGGCCAAGAGGGAGTATGAAAAAAAGATAGCATTAGAGGCAAAAAAACATAGTAAAAAATTTTTTCGGTATATTAAAAGCAGGAAGCCGGCAAAAGAATCGGTTGGGCCGCTGGATGACCGAGGGGTAAAAGGGGCGATCAAGGAAGACAAAGACGTAGCGGAGAGACTGAACGAATTCTTTGCTTCGGTCTTCACCGAGGAAGATTTGGGTGGGATACCGGTGTCGGAAATGGTATTTCAAGCGGACGAGTTGGAGAAACTTACTGACTTCACGGTAAACCTGGAGGACGTAATGGGGCAGTTCGGCAAACTGAAGAGTAGCAAATCTCCTGGACCGGATGGTATTCATCCTAGAGTACTGATAGAACTGAAAAACGAGCTTGCGGAGCTACTGCTAGTGATATGCAACTTATCCTTAAAATCGAGCGTGGTACCGGAAGATTGGAGGGTGGCCAATGTAACGCCCATTTTTAAAAAAGGCTCCAGGGGAGATCCGGGAAATTATAGACCGGTGAGTCTGACGTCGGTGCCTTAGAAAATGGTAGAGGCTATTATTAAAAACAAAATTACAGAGCACATCTGAGAACATGGATTACTGAGACCAAGTCAGCATGGCTTTTGTGTGGGGAAATCTTGCCTGACCAATTTACTTCAATTCTTTGAAGGAGTGAACAAACATGTGAACAAAGGGGAGTCGGTTGATATTGTGTATCTGGATTTTCAAAAGGCGTTTGACAAGGTACCTCATGAAAGGCTACAGAGGAAATTGGAGGGTCATGGGATAGGAGGAAATGTCCTATTGTGGATTAAAAACTGGTTGAAGGATAGGAAACAGAGAGTGGGGTTAAATGGGCAGTATTCACAATGGAGAAGGGTAGTTAGTGGGGTTCCTCAGGGGTCCGTGCTAGGACCGCTGCTTTTTAATATATTTATAAATGATCTAGAGATGGGAGTAACTAGCGAGGTAATTAAATTTGCTGATGACACAAAGTTATTCAAAGTCGTTAAATCACGACAGGATTGTGAAAAATTACAAGAGGACCTTACGAGACTGGGAGACTGGGCGGCTAAATGGCAGATGATGTTTAATGTGAGCAAGTGCAAGGTGATGCATGTGGGAAAAAAGAACCCGAATTATAGCTACGTCATGCAAGGTTCCACGTTAGGAGTTACGGACCAAGAAAGGGATCTGGGTGTTGTCGTCGATAACACACTGAAACCTTCTGCTCAGTGTGCTGCTGCGGCTAAGAAAGCGAATAGAATGTTGGGTATTATTAGGAAAGGTATGGAAAACAGGTGTGAGGATGTTATAATGCCGTTGTATCGCTCCATGGTGCGACCGCACCTTGAGTATTGTGTTCAATTCTGGTCGCCGCATCTCAAGAAAGATATAGTAGAATTGGAAAAGGTGCAGCGAAGGGCGACTAAAATGATAGCGGGGATGGGACGACTTCCCTATGAAGAAAGACTAAGGAGGCTAGGGCTATACAGCTTGGAGAAGAGACGGCTGAGGGGAGACATGATAGAGGTATATAAAATAATGAGTGGAGTGGAACAGGTGGATGTGAAGCGTCTGTTCATGCTTTCCAAAAATACTAGGACTAGGGGGCATGCGATGAAACTACAGTGTAGTAAATTTAAAACAAATCGGAGAAAATTTTTCTTCACCCAACGTGTAATTAAACTCTGGAATTCGTTGCCGGAGAAAGTGGTGAAGGCGGTTAGCTTAGCAGAGTTTAAAAAGGGGTTGGACGGTTTCCTAAAGGACAAGTCCATAAACCGCTACTAAACGGACTTGGAAAAATCCAAAATTCCAGGAATAACATGTATAGAATGTTTGTACATTTGGGAAGCTTGCCAGGTGCCCTTGGCCTGGATTGGCCGCTGTCGTGGACAGGATGCTGGGCTCGATGGACCCTTGGTCTTTTCCCAGTATGGCATTACTTATGTACCCCTCCCCCTCACCTGAGTTAGTTGTATGGTGATCACTAGGTTCTGGTTCGCCTGACGTCAATAGTCATGGCGGCGCTTCCAGAAACCCAGTGCTCAGGAGTGGAGAGGGGACAAAAGAACACTAACCCCGTCTCTTGCCCTCAAGAAAGCAAGAGAGGAAAATAAGCTAAATTTAGGAATTTTTCCAGTTTTTGGTAATAAGCACCCTCTCACTTCTCTGTCAAGTAAAGAACTTTTAATAATGAAATACTTTATTGCATGCATTCCATGCCAAAACCAGCAACACTTTAACATTTGTGGCTGAACAGTGAATAAATAACAATGTTTCCAATCCTTAACTAGCACTCCTCAGAATATAACAATGAAAAATTTGGAATGTAACAATTCTCATCTAATCTTACCTGTATTTTTTCACAGGACCAATCTCATCCCCCAGATAAGTATTTTCTCTTTTAAGAACAACATATTCAACCTTTTTATTTATGTCACTTTTCCTCAGAATCTGTCAAGAATTTGATTCTTTGTGTAACTCTTTTCTTTCAGTCCTCCTTCACTTCTGAAAGAAAACTCTATTCTAAGGCGCTGGAAAAAGCTTCTACACAGCTTCTAAGCTTCACTCACCATATAACATTCCATTCTCAGCCTGCCACCTAACATTCCATCACTCACTCTACATATAGGACTATGATTAAGTCTCTCATACCCTCAGAAGATTCAGCCTTATCCCACTATCCAGATGCTCAATATTCCAGACTTGGTACAGTAACAGTTTTCTCCTTTCCAGTTTAACACACCCACTCTCACTCTTTTCCCTGTCTCATTCATGAACCTTTACTCTTTTTCTCACCACTAAGTCAATCTCAACTGTTTCTCATTCAGGATACTTACAGTCTTGAGACACAGTCAAATTCCATTCCTAGTCACTCTCAATTTAAGTCCCAATTATTCCCTTACTCACTAAAACTTTTCCAAATAACTTTGCCACTTTTCCCTATTTCTCTCACAGACCCTTCAGAAACATATCCTCTCACTCTCAGTGCTCAGCTTCCTCCTGCCTTACTCTCAACCAGTGTTGCCAGGTGGAAAATTTTTTTCCCACCCAATCCAGCACAAAAACCGCCCAAAACCCGCCCAAACTCAAACCCCGCCCCTGACACCCCCACCCCCGTGTCATCACCCCCGCCCCCGCCGTCATCAACCCCGCCCCCGCCGTCACCGGCCCCGCCTCCCCGTCACCGGCCCCGCCTCCCACGTCATCGGCCCCGCCTCCCACGTCATCGGCCCCGCCTCCTATGTCATCGGCCCCGCCTCCTACGTCACTAACCCCGCCCAAAAATGTCACTAACCCCGCCCCCGCGGCCGAAAAAGCCGCACAAAAAACCGCCCTGAAGCCCAAAAAACAGCCCAAAAAACCGCAACCCGCCGCGGGCAAAAATTTCCCGCGGCGGGTCGCGGAAAACCGCCCAATTGGGCGGTAAAACCGCCCACCTGGCAACACTGCTCTCAACTGACTAGCAAGCCGTTGTCAAGGCAACCAGGTCTCAGCTTGCTCAGCTGTTGTCCCATAGTGCTGTCACTATAGAACCCTTATTTTTTTTCCTCTGGAGGAGCTCAGGTAAGATTATTTTAACCCCTTAGGGTTACATTATCTAATCTCCTAGTCATAGACACACACAAAGTTAACACATATACACAGGTACAGACAACACGGACAGGGCGACTTACAAAAACTCAGTCACAGACAAAAGCACACAACAAACAGTCATACACAACAACCAAAAGAAAGATATAAAATGTACACATACACACTTATTTATTTATTTACATTTATAATCCGCCTATCCAAACATCTAGGTGAGATACAATAAAACATTCATTAAAAACATAAACAATGCACAATCTTACAAATCACGAACTCTAAAAACTCAGAACCCCCATCAGCCAAATGCCCTGGAAAATAGCCAGGTTTTCAGCAATTTCTTGAACTGGGGAGCAGATGTTAACTGGTGCATAACCAATGGTAATGAATTGCACAAATGAGGACCAGCAATAAAAAAATATGTACCAGATGAAAAGATGGAATGACCAATAAATTCTGGTTTTTTGACCATAATGCCCGAGAAGGACAATAAAGACTTCAAACTGCATACTAAGGCCTCAGGAGCATCATCCTGCCGCGCTTCAAACACCAATAACAAAAGTTTAAATTTAATACTGAGGCATAATACATGCCTCCCGACCCAAACTCAAAAAAACCTGTGCAGCAGAGTTCTGTGCAACCTGCAAGGCCCACAAAGTTGTATGCGCAAACCGCATAACAAAGCATTACAATAATCAAAAGAAGGTGACATCTATAAAACCAGACAGACACACAGACATACAACAGTATTGGCAATAATTTTATGAGACACTCCCCTTGCTGCCATGCCCCTATCCCTTATAGAGGTGTGCAGCCAAAATCTTTTCGCTTTGTATCATTTCCCATGTACTTTATGGGAATTTTTTATTTTGTTTTGCCCCCCCCCCCCCCTTAATTTTTCATAGTGGTAAGGTCTCAAGCATTAACCAGGTGGTAATCGTCAGCGCATGCACAATGCCAATTACTGCCCAGTTAGCTCCACGTGCTGAAAAATAAAATATATTTTCCAGCAAGCATAGTGGGCGTGCATAAAAAATTAAATTACCGTCTGTGCCACGCAGTAGCCGGGTGGTAGTTCCGAATCAGTACGCGTTGAGCACATGTATGCGCCTACGCAGCTTAGTAAAAGGTCCCCTTAGATTAGTTTTTTTTTCTGGAGGAAGATTAGATCTATGTCCCATTTTCTGGATAAGAGAGCAAAGGACAGTCTTTTGCATGCTTTAGTTATGATGTGAATAGACTATTGCTTTGATTTGTTGGTGGGGTATCCACAATTTCAATTATATTGTTTGCAGCTAATTGTAAACACAGAAACTAGATTGCTGTGTAATGTCAAGGCTGTGGTTCATGTGGCACCATTATTGAATGAGCAGCATTGGCTACTATTAGCTGCGCAGATAAAGTTTAAAATTCTGGTTTTGTCTCACCAAGCCATAACTTCAGGTTGACCCTAGTATTTGAATTCATTGTTAATTCCATATTGGCATACAAGACAACTTGGGTCATCTACTGTAAATTTTATGGTTATCCCTTCTTGCTTAATAATTTGGCTTTGCTCGTCAAGTAGGACTGTTTAGTGTGGTGGCGCCAACTTTGTGGAATGCACTGATATGAGAGTTGAGAATGGAGGTTTCAATGCCAAGATTTAAAAAAGGGATTGAAAACCTGGTTGATCAAGCAATGTTTTTGATTGTTAAAGGTATTATTTATTATTATGGGCACCAGGCCTCATATTGTTGGATTTTTTTTCTTTCTTCTTGTTTTGTATTCTTTTTGTCCTAGTGTGTCTTTACATGTTAAATGTTGCGTAGTTTATTGGAATCAATGGTTGGGCTATTCACATATCTTCCCTTTTATGTCTGGTGTTGTCTTGGTTTGGTTCTGTGTTATTGTTTATTTTTTTTTAGAACACATACGTTTTTATAATATAAACCACCTTGATATGCTGTTTTGTTTGAAAGGCAGTATACTGAAATAAATAAATAGTCCTGGTCTTGAGGATTACTTTTGCTTTACTGACAGGATAATTTTGGTATTTTGTTAGAATTATATTCAAGTTCTGGCAAAAGCTGGGCAAAAAAAAGTGCAGAAATGCCTGCAAATGAGTTTGGTTACATAGGGCTAAATTCTGTATATGGGGCGTGAGAAATCCACATGGAACAAAATTACACCTAGGTGTATTCTCAGAAGTGTACCTAAATTTTATAGAATACACTTAAATTTCTGCGTGGTATATAGAATATGTCATGCAGCTCTCCATGTACATTTGGTCGTGTCCATTTAGGCAACGTTTACTTGTTGTAAATCCTGACGCCTAAATTAGGCACAGATCGAGTGTATTCTATAATAATGCACATAGATTTTAGAAACACTCATGCTCCGCCCATGGTCACATGCCCTTTTCAACTATGTGACGTAGAATTGAAGCACACCACATTATAGAATACACAGCGAGTTGTTTGTGTAAATCCTAATTAATGCCAATTAGTGCTAATTGCTTAACATCCAATTAACAGTACTGATTAGCTAGTTAACCAATTAAGGGCCCTGTTTACTAAGGTGTGTTAGTGTTTTTAATGCTCCTACAATTAGCGCGTGTGCTAACAGTGTAGGCACCTATAGGGATGTTGTAGGCACATACATGGTTAACGCGCATACATGGTTAACGTGTGTTAAAAATGCTAACGCACCTTAAACAGGGCCCTAAGCTTTTTGCATTGTTATAGAATACGTTTCAGTTTCCGTGCAGATTTTCAGGCACCTTATATAGAATCCAGGGGAAAGTTTTGTAACAGCATGTCTCCTGCAACTCCAGCAAGGGAAAAACATTCCACAGGGAAAATAAATTACTCAAGGAAAAACCTCTTCAAAAATTACCATGAAACTTTTGCCTGCAGAGATAAATTTTTAAAATGGGCAAAAGTCCCACTGTGCTTCTTGTCCAAACATTTGATTATATGTTTGTTAAAAAAAATCTTCTGTAAAACTATTTTCCCTTCCAGAAGCTATAGGAAATTAAATCCAAAGATGTGCTGTTTCAGGATTCTGTGAGCAAAGTTACTTGCATGTGTTTTTAGATATGTTTTGCCCAGAGCTTAAGTCTACTGAACATGAATCTTGGTAACTCTGGAACAAACCGTGAAAGTCAGCAACTGGTTTTCCTTTGATATGAAGTGAAACTTTGCTATTGCTTAATAAAGTGTTTTCAGTGAATGCTGCCGAAGAGGGTCTGCTACATTCCTTTCCTGGTGTGCTGAAGGTCATTTGTATTATGATTTCTAAAAATTGGCGAAACCTGATTTTGAAACATGCGCTGCATTTTGTGAACATATATCTGTACCTATACAGCCAAATTTTGTCCGGGTCAGAAATTGTAAGTTTAGGTCTATGTTTGCAAAACTACAATAATATGTTGGCTCCCTGAACATGAAGCCTTTCATAAAATGTTTATAGTAGTGCTGGGGATAAATGTATATTTAGAGGCATCACTTGGGGTTGTGCACATGAAAACAGCATCACAACTGTATAAGCAACTTGTGGGGGAAATTTTATGAAGGATTTTTTTGCACATAAATGCTTCTTCACCAGCGTTAACGGCCTTTTATAAACTTGTGGCTTGATATTCAAAACGATTCAACTGAGCAGGAGAGCACTCTGACATCCTAAGCACCGATATTCCGCAGACAGTGCTGCAGAATATCACCACAGACCATGCCTGCACTGTCCAGGTAGTGCCAACAGTCTGGACAGAACTTGGGTAGGGTCTGAGATAAGCCAGGATTTAACCAGTTAGTTGTCATATTCAGACCACTAACTGATTAAGTAAACAGTTAAAAAGCTGCCCTAATTTTAGCTGCCAAGTAAAGTGGCCACTTGTCTGAATATTGGCCAGTACCTGGTTAAATAGCCGTAGCAGCATCAGGGTTTCCCAATCACTCCCCTCCCTGCTCTTGATCCCCTTCCCTCCCCCTAAAGAACGCCCCCCCCCATAGACCCTCCCCCAACCTACCTCGAAATCCACCAAGGGCTGATTATATCAACTGGTTAGTATCAAAAAAAAAAATGAGGCAGATTCCAACAGTCAAACATAGAAGTGTAGAAAGACTTGAATATCAAACTCACAGTCTGAGGCAGTATGGTAATAGTCACTTTTATTAAACCAAGCCCAACACAGCCATGTTTTGACTTATGCCTACATCAGGGGCAAAGACTAAGGGTCCTTTTACCAAACTGCAGTAAACAGTGGCCTGCAGTGGTGTGGGGGCGCGGTGGTCCATTTTTTTCTGTGACTGGGAAAAAGGGTTTTTTTTTTTAATGGGCTGGGAAATGGGCATGCAAGTAAAGGTGCACACTTATTCAAAGAAATGTTGCCATTAGTTTTTAGTTGGCAGGAAAGCCGGCAGTTTGGAGCATTACTTATGATGTTCTCGTAGACATTAGCACCATTTTCTTACCTGTGAAGAATTTGTTTCCATAAGAAGATTCAGCCATGTTCTTCTGATAAAGGCTGTCATGCCAAAACACGGCCAGTGTTCAGGACACCTAGCTGGGACTTGTACATATTGGAAGATGAATAAATTACCTTTGGCCTATACTATCCTGGTACCTAGTGTTCTTCCATTTTTCTGTGTTTTTCCATATTGAACCTATTAGTGGATGCCTTTGTTTTCTTGTATTTTGAAACCATTAGTGCGCAGCCATTTTTCAAAATTTCCATGGGAGCACATACTGCCACCTATTTTGTACGTTCCTGTGTTATCCATGTGCTAACCAGTTTACACGTAGTAATGTAGAAGCGCTGACTGGTTAGTGAAGGAACACCCACTCTCCACCCCCTGACACCTCCCCCCCTCAAATACGTAAGAAAAATAGTTTAGTGCTTCTTTTATTATTATTATTAGCATTTATATAGCGCTACCAGACGCACGCAGCGCTGAACACATGATACAAAGAGACAGTCCCTGCTCAAAAGACCTTACAATCTAAGTAATACAGACAAACAAGACAGTTACGGGTGAGGGAAGTAATGGGTGAGAAGGGAGGAAGGGACAAGGGGAGGGTAATTGTGGCTAGGAGCTAAAAGCAGAAATGAAAAGGTGGGTTTTCAGCATAGATTTGAAAACAGGTAGAGATGGAGCTAGACATATAGGTCCAGAAAGTCTATTCCAGGCATAAGGTGCCGTGAGAGAAAAGGAGCGAAGCCTGGAGTTAGCAGTAGAGGAGAAGGAGGATGACAAGAGAGATTTGTCAAGCGAGCGGAGTTCACGGGGATGAATGTAGGGAGAGATGAGAGTGGAGAGGTAATGGGGGGCTGCAGAGTGGATGCATTTAAAGGTCAGTACAAGAAGTTTAAACTGAATGTGGAAGAGGACTGGGAGCCAGTGAAGTGACTTGAGGAGCGGGCTAGTATGAGTATAACGATTCTGGCAGAAAACAAATCATGCCGCAGAATTTTAGACAGATTGGAGAGGAGAGAGATGGCTGAGCGGAAGACCAGTGAGAAGTAAATTGCAATAGTCCAAGCGAGAGGCGACAAGGGTGTGGATAAGGGTTCTGGTAGCATATTCAGAAAGGAAGGGGTGAATTTTGCTAATATTGTAGATAAAGAAGTGACAGGTTTTGGCGATCTGTTGAATATGGGCAGAGAAGGAGAGAGGGGAATCAAAGATGACTCCAAGGTTACGAGCCGAGAAGACAGGGAGGATGTGAGAGCCATTAACAGAGAAAGGGGGAAGAGGGGAGGTGGGTTTAGGGGGAAAAATGAGAAGTTCAGTTTTGGTCATGTTGAGCTTTAGATGGCATTGAGACATCCAAGCAGCAATGTCAGACAAACAGGCTGAGATTTTGTCCTTGATCGAGGTTGAGATTTCAGGGGTGGAGATGTAGATCTGAGAGTCATCAGCGTAAAGATGGTACTGGAAGCCATGGGATGAAATCAGGGTACCAAGGGAAGAGGTATAGATGGAGAAGAGGAGGGGTCAAAGGACAGAACCCTGAGGCACACCAACAGAAAGCAAGATGGAAGTTGAAGAGGATCCACCAGAGTGAACACTGAAAGAACGAAGGGAGAGGTAAGAGGAGAACCAGGAAAGAACAGGGCCCTGGAATCCAAGCGAGGACAGTGTATCCAGAAGTATAGTGTGGTCAACAGTGTCGAAAGCAGCAGATAGGTCAACAAGGATAAGGATAGAATAGAGACCTCCGGATTTAGCCAGTAGCAGGTCATTAGAGACTTTGGTAAGTGCAGTTTCAGTAGAGTGAAGAAGGCGAAAACCAGATTGGAGTGGGTCAAGAATAGGTTGTGAAGAAAGAAAGTCAAGTCAACGGCAGTGAACAACACGTTCCAGTAATTAATTTGGAGAGGAAAGGGAGAAGGGAGATGGGGCGATAGTTGGAAGGACAGGTAGGGTCAAGTGAGGGTTTTTTAAGGAATGGAGTGAAAGTCATAGGAACAGTTGCAGAGGAGAGTGAAAGATTAAGGATGTGACAGATGACTGGGATGATAGTAGGAGAGATAGTGTTAAGTAGATAAGTGGGGATGGGATCAGAGGAACAGGTAGTAGATTTAGAGGAGGAAAGAAGAAGGGCAGTTTCATCAATAGACACTTCAAAGAAGGAGGAAAAAGAAGGAGAGGAAGGAGAGTAGGGGGTGAGGACTAAGTGAATGGGCTTTGGCAGCATTACCGCTCCGGAGTCACTAGTGTAGCATGATGAAAGAGGCCTTTAGTGCACACTTAGAGCATGCAGATTGCAAAATTACCACAGGACCCTTCAGTGTGCCCCACGGTACTCCATCGTTTTTTTCTTTGCTGCATTAGGCACATGCTAGCGCCTAATGCAGCTTAGTAAAAGGACCCCTAAAAACATATGACTACCTTTGTTCATACAAGTGGGGTGCAAGTTGAAAATATTATTGTGGTAACACCTGATTTAGGGCTAGGTTTACTAAGCAGTGCTATGGGCGCATTGACGTTTTTAACGCACATACATGGTTTACGCACGTTAAAAGCTAATGCGCCCATAGAAATGTATAGGTGCTTTAGCATTTAACATGCCTTAAATTTACAAGCATGTTAAAAACGCTAATTCACCTTAGTAAACATACCCCTTAATGTTTGTAGATTAGCTAATTCATGCAATTTCTGAACTTTGTTTGCTCTAATATGCTTTTCATAAAGATACTGGTCTACTCTAGATTTCAAATATAATTTAAAAGGAATAAACTGCATTATTAAGTTTCTTCTATGAATATCCGGCAACTGTGCGTATTAATTTTCATGTTGTTGTGATCATGTTTGCACGGTTAACATGTGGAACATGACCATGTTAAAAGTTTTTGCGGTAATTTGCCTATGTCTGTGCTTTAAATCATGCATTACTGCATATTTCAGAATTTTTCTGTCCAGGGCATGGCGTGGGTGAAGAGGGGGGGGGGGGGGGCATGGAAGTATTAGCAAAGTTAATGTGGGACCACTTACTGCCTCCTAAATAGGAGGCACTATGTTTGTTTGTGTTAATTGGGAGCAGGCTAGCTGTGTTAATCTGAATGTTAATGCATGACCTGTAGAAAAAAAAATAGTTGTTGCCCCTGATGCAGGGGTAGCCAAAATGTGGCTGTTTCAGGCTTGGTTTAATAAAAGTGACTGTAACCATACCACTTCAGAATGTCTATTTTGATATCCAGTTCTTTATACTCTCTGTGGTAATGTGAAATGTCTGGAATGTTTTTACGTTTGGGGAGCGTGCCAGGTGCCCTTGACCTGGATTGGCCACTGTCGGTGACAGGATGCTGGGCTAGATGGACCTTTGGTCTTTCCCAGTATGGCACTACTTATGAAAGAGAGTGAGCCTGGAACTCAGGTAAGACAGAGCCACACAGTGGTTGCAGGTGAATAAGTACATAAGTATTGCCATACTGGTCCATCAAGCCCAGCATCCTGTTTCCAACAGTGACCAATCCATGTCACAAATACCTGGCAAGATCCCAAAAAAGTACAAAACATTTTATGCTGTTTATCCCAGAAATAAACAGTGGATTTCCCCCAAATCCATTTTAATAATGGTCTATGGATGCTGTCCAAACCTTTTAAAACCCTGCTAAGCTAACCACCTTTACCACAGGGGTCCTGTTCCATTTACAGGTAGAGGAAAGAAAATAAACACAAAAACGTTATTTAATTGTAAGAAAGTTCTCCAGTGGTTTGCTTCTGTAGGGCCACAGCAGAGACTGTGTATCAACAACTTGGAAAGCTAAAGGTGGACAAAGCCATGGGACCGGACGGGATCCACCCCAGAATATTGAGGGAGCTCAGAGAGGTTCTGGCGGGTCCTCTTAAAGATTTGTTTAATAAATCCTTGGAGACGGGAGAGGTTCTGAGGGATTGGAGAACAGCAGAGGTGGTCCCTCTTCACAAAAGTGGTGATAGGGAAGAAGCTGGAAACTACAGGCTGGTAAGCCTCACTTCGGTTATTGGAAAAGTAATGGAAGCGATGCTGAAGGAAAGGATAGTGAATTTCCTGGAAGCCAATAAGTTGCAAGATCTGAGACAACATGGTTTTACCAGAGGGAAATCGTGCCAAACGAATCTCATTGAATTCTTTGATTGGGTAACTGGAGAATTGAATCATCGACGTGCTATAGACGTAATCTACTTAGATTTTAGCAAAGCTTTTGACACGGTTCCCCACAGGAGGCTCTTAAATAAACTAGATGGGCTGAAGATAGGTTCCAAAGTGGTGAACTGGATTAGGAACTGGTTGACGGACAGACGACAGAGGGTGCTGGTAAATGGAGTTCGCTCGGAGGAGGGAAAGGTGAGTAGTGGAGTGCCTCAGGGATCGGTGCTGGGACCAATTCTGTTCAATATATTTGTGAGTGACATTGCCGAAGGGTTAGAAGGTAAAGTTTGTCTATTTGCAGATAATACTAAGATTTGCAACAGAGTGGACACCCAGGAGGGAGTGGAAAGCATGAAAAAGGATCTGAGGAAGCTAGAAGAATGGTCTAAGGTTTGGCAATTAAAATTCAATGTGAAGAAATGCAAAGTGATGCATTTAGGGAGTAGAAACCCACGAGAGACTTATGTGTTAGGCGGTGAGAGTCTGATAGGTACTGAGGGGGAAAGGGATCTTGGGGTGATAGTATCCGAGGATCTGAAGGCGACGAAACAGTGTGACAAGGCGGTGGCCGTAGCGAGAAGGTTGCTAGGCTGTATAGAGAGAGGTGTGATCAACAGAAGAAAGGAAGTGTTGATGCCCCTGTACAAGTCATTGGTGAGGCCCCACCTGGAGTATTGTGTTCAGTTTTGGAGGCCGTACCTTGCAAAGGATGTTAAAAAAATGGAAGCGGTGCAAAGAAAAGCTACGAGAATGGTATAGGATTTGCGTACCAAGACGTATGAGCAGAGACTTGCTGACCTGAACATGTATACCCTGGAGGAAAGGAGGAACAGGGGTGATATGATACAGACGTTCAAATACTTGAAAGGTATTAATCCACAAAATAATCTTTTCCGGAGATGGGAAGGCGGTAGAACGAGAGGACATGAAATGAGATTGAAGGGGGGCAGACTCAAAAAAGATGTCAGTAAGTATTTTTTCACGGAGAGAGTGGTGGATGCTTGGAATGCCCTCCCGCGGGAGGTGGTGGAGATGAAAACGGTAACGGAATTCAAACATGCGTGGGATATGCATAAAGGAATCCTGTGCAGTAGGAATGGATCCTCAGAAGCTTAGCCGAAATTGGGTGGCGGAGCAGGTGGGGAAAGAGGGTTGGTCATTGGGAGGCGAGGATAGTGGAGGGCAGACTTCTACGGTCTGTGCCAGAGCCAGTGATGGGAGGCGGGATTGGTGGTTGGGAGGCGGGAAATACTGCTGGGCAGACTTGTACGGTCTGTGCCCTGAAAAAAGCAGGTACAAATCAAGGTAAGGTATACACATATGAGTTTATCTTGTTGGGCAGACTGGATGGACCATGCAGGTCTTTTTCTGCTGTCATCTACTATGTTACTATGTTACTATGTAGCATGGCAGTGTACTTTACTTATCTCTGTCCTGGTTCCCTAGAGTTAGTTACCATGTCTCTAGCAGTTGCTTGCATCAAAATCCAAAGTTGTAAGTTTCCAAGTTGAACTTGGCCTACTTGACTGTAGCAGTTACAGTTCACAGTCAAGTTACAGTTCACAGGTAGGTGGTGGAGACAAATGCAGTTGGACGTTGTTACGTCCCTCTGGGCCTCCTTAACCAGAACTGTAAACGTCCCGACCTGGACATCTCAAATCTGATTTCTACTTTCTATCTAAAACAGGTTTGCATATATTTTTTGAGCCAGCTTTGTTGTCTGTTTCTGAAAGGTCAGGATTCAAACACATCAGAAGTTGCTTCCAGCACCTCTTAAACCAAAATGTGTGTGAAACATTTGATTATCTGGGAAATAACATTTTGTGTTGACATCATTGTTAAGCTAATTTGTTATTGGCTGTTATACTGCCATGGTTTTGGCTCTTTCTCTGTTTAAAAAGTTGTTCTGGTTCTCATTAATTTAATATTGAGACTTGGATCTCCCTTTCACTTTGTGAACTTGATAGGGCAATTGATCGTGTATAGTAGCTGATGTTGCTATAGATGGTTGTCTTTTTGAAAAATCAAAAAATAAAGGTTAAGAAAAGAGTTTTCATAGAAAAAAAAGAAAATAAAGAACAAAACTCAGTAGATAAAATGAAGAGATCAAAGAAACAAAGGAAGAAAACCTTGATGTGCAAATGATGAGATTCCAAAAATGATTTGATTTTTTTTTTTTTTTTTTGCAACCTGCTGTTCCTCCTGCTCCTCTGGGTTTCTAGCTCAAGTCACCCCTCTCCTCAAATCACTTCATTGGCTTCCGATCAGATATCGCATACAATTCAAGCTCCTCCTCCTTACCTACAAATGCACTCAGTCTGCGGCTCCTCACTACCTCTCCACCCTCATCTCCCCCTATGTTCCCGCCCATAACCTCCGCTCACAGGACAAAGCCCTTCTCTCTGTACTCTTCTCCACCACTGCCAACTCCAGGCTCCGCTCATTCTGCCTTGCCTCACCCTATGCCTGGAACAATCTTCCTTTACCCATACACCATGCCCCCTCCCTACCCATCTTCAAATCTCTGCTTAAAACTCACCTCTTCAATGCTGCCTTCGGCGCCTAACCGCTTGAGAAATATAGTATGCCCCAATCTATCCACCCTATTAGATTAACTGTTCACTTGTCCTCTAGATTGTACACTTGTCTTTAGATTGTTCACTTGTCTTTTAGATTGTAAGCTCTTTGAGCAGGGACTGTCCTTCTATGTTTAAATTGCACAGCGCTGCGTAACCCTAGTAGCGCTTTAGAAATGTTAGTAGTAGTAGAAGCAGGGTTGGAATCTGGTATCAGGAATCTTCATCCATAGCTGCTCAGAGAATTTTTCCCACATATTTTTTTCCCTTGCAAATGACTTTAGTTCTGTAAAGTGGTATTCCTCTGCCTGGAAGATAGTTCTCTAGTCTGCAATTATGATTCCCTGAACCTGGCCACTAGCTCTTGCTGTTGTTCAATGAACTCCTCTGCCTCCAGAGTCTGTGATTGATCCCTCTGCAGCATTCTCCAGTCCCAGATGACCCAGAAATCGGAGGATCTGAGCTGGAAATCAAGCCTGGATCCCTCGGTGTGACAGTGAACAGACCTATCACTGAACTTCTGAGCCCCCGGCAGTCCCCCTGCAGAATATTTTTATGTGTAGTATGTAATCCCCCATTATAACTGGGATTACTGAGTGGTGCTGACTTCTCCCTGGAGTAAGTAGGATGTTTCTGGGTGGGAGGGAAGCCGAACCCATGGGGTATGTGTTATGGAAATAAATTGCAGAGAGAAATGTTTCTAATTTGTGATTGACAGCAGAGATGGAATTTGAAGGTAATAAAAGTTCTAGTTTGCTTGAGCACAGTCTTTGGTTGTCTTCACCTCCCCCCCACCAGGACCCTAGGAGGAGAGGGGGGTATCCTGGAATGGCCAGCTAACCTAAGGCTGGGGGGAGTTCCTGTCAGCCAAACTGCTAGAGAGGAATGCTCTAGGTGGGCAAGGGTAGCCCAGCTTGAGAGCAGGACCAGGGAACAGCCTGCTAAAAGCCAGAAGGTGCAATCCAGTGAGATGTAACTCTAGAAGAGAGAACGGAAAGGGAGGTCTGATCCTGAAGTTTTCTGGTAACCACCAATGCTATCAGCACAGCCTTGAAGTTTGCAGCCCAACGGGATGGGTGATGGACTGCAGGAGTTGTATGTTTGTACATAATTCTGGCTTGCTATAATGAACCGTTTAGTGGATGAGACTGTGCCAAAGAGTCTTGGATAGACCAAAAACCTCTTTAAAAAATGCTCAATGTACATAAAAATGGTAAAGTTTGGATTTACTGCCATTGCAGAGTTCAGTAAAGTTCTGCATAAAACGACAAATCCCTTGGTGTGCTGAGTATTCTTAGAGAGAGAGAGAGAGAGAGAGAGAGTTAGTTAGTTAGTTAGTTAGTTAGTTAGTTAGTTAGTTAGTTAGTTAGTTAGTTAGTTAAAAGCGATTTTTGGACTGTTGGAAGATACTCAGGAAAAAGCCCAGCTTAATTTCCTATGGCCTTCTGGATCGTTATCCAGCCTGGCCTGCACCCAATCTGAGTGGAAGAAGACTGGACTGTGAGTGGAAAGTGAGTTGGTGAAAGAGGGACAAATAACCTATTTGTGGCCTTGGTTTCTGAGAGAGAGAGAGAGAGAGAGAGAGAGAGAGAGAGAGAGAGAGAGAGACTGATCTGGTCGGTGAGGCTTGGGTTACAAATAGAACACCAAAAGTGTGGCAACCATCTTCACATTGCACAATCTTTTTGAAATAGACACATTTTCTATCATAAATATTATGTGTTATGTATAACACTAGTAAAAAAAGGCCCATTTCTGGAGCCAATGAAACGGGCGCTAGCAAGGCTTTCCTCTGCCCCCCCACCCAACGCACCTTTGTTGTTAGTGACAGCATTGCGCCGCCGTGGCCGCCGTCGATGTGTGACTGTGGCCCCCCCACCCAACGCACCTTCGTCGTCAGTGGGTGGCCCATTGCGCCGCCCTGGCCGCCGTCAATGTGAGTGAATTGCTCCGCCCTCAACATCATAATGTTTGACGCGAGGGCGGGGCCCCGAGACTGTGATTTTCTTGGCTTCAGAGCTTCAGTGACGTCGGACAATAGAACGTTGAGGGTGAGTTTTATATATATAGATTATTAGTAGAAAATATGCCTATTGAATAAAAAATCCCTGCTTGATTGGCAGCTGGAAAAAATAATGGTGGCAGCATGATGTAAAAACCGTATTAGAATGCAGTGCATAAAAGCCAAAGAAAATGCAGCCCTGTAATAGGAGACATTCTCAGGGTCTGCTGCAAGAGTACTGAGCACCTTAGGAAGGCTTTCAGCCTTGTCCTCCCCCTTCTCCATCCAATTTATTTTCAGGTTCGTATGTCAGACTCCCCTCCTTTCCCAAGCTTTTGATAATTAAAATCAACGAATCGCCCCTATCACTGTTCCCTCTAAGCTGAGCAGGAGTCCTCCACCTATAGTCCTGCCAGTGGGGGGTGCTGTTTCACTATCACTTTTCCAATAATGCGGGACAGGCAAGCTCTGCAAGACTCCAGGAAACCTGCCTGTCCCTAGTAATTGAAAACACAATATTGAAACACCACCCCCCACTGGCAGCAATGCAATTGGAGGACTCCCACTCAGCTTAGAGGGAACAGTGACCCTTGTATCACACCAGAGCAAGCCTGTAAAAATGCATGACTGGACATCATTATGCACCACTTGATTATGTACATATACAGAATACTAGCCCTTTTGTTGGTAAGGGTACACTTACACGCATCAGTGGTGGCAGAGCTACTAAGTGCTATTCTTTAAGGGTGTGTGTAACACCATATGTATTTGCAAGGGGGGCATACCTAGGGGTGGAGCATGTGGCACTGCCACTTATCTGTGTAACTTACTGCTACTACTACTTATCATTTCTATAGCGCTACTACAGAGTGGGCTAGTGGTTAGGGTGGTGGATTTTGGTCCTGGGGAACTGAGGAACTGAGTTTGATTCCCACTTCAGGCACAGGCAGCTCCTTGTGACTCTGGGCAAGTCACTTAACCCTCCATTGCCCCATGCAAGCTGCATTGAGCCTGCCATGATACTAGACATACGCAGCGCTGTACACTTGAACATGAAGAGACAGTCCCTGCTCGACAGAGCTTACAATCTAATTAGGACAAACAAACAGGACAAACAAGAGATAAGGGAATATTAAAGTAAGGATGATAAAATAAGGGTTATGAACAAGTGAATAAGGGTTAAGAGTTAAAACCTGCATCAAAAAGGTGGGCTTTTAGCTTAGATTTGAAGACGGCCAGAGATGGAGCTTGACGTACCGGCTCAGGAAGTCTATTCCAGGCATATGGTGTAGCACGATAAAAGGAACAGAGTCTGGAGAATACTGTCAGTGATGTGCAATATGGCTGGTGTAACTGCAGTCATGTAAGTGTAGGTGTACCAGTGCCAGGTTACAGTGCTACTACTGAAAAAGGTGTGAGCAAAATCTAAATAAATAAATAAATAAATAAATAAATAAATAAATGTTAATGTCCTAATCAAGACTATCCATTTATTTTGGGGAAAGTGAGCATACAGTATGTGTTAGGGGGTGGGAGGGATTATAGTTGCACAAGGACACCCACAAAGCTTTAGTCAAGAAGCAGGTCAAACTTTTCCAAGAAAGTGAATATTTTCACACTGAGTTTGCTTTCTCTGTTCAGGATTAGACTGCATCTGAGGGCAGGGATTTCAGTTTTTTAGTCTGTAGTACTACTCTAGGTCAGTCTGGGAGGTGCTGGCAATCTTCCTCTAAGCGGCAAGCCTGAAAAGCTTCAGAAAACCAAACATCCTCTTTATTCCCTTGTTTGAAAGGTGTTCATGTTGTTGTAAAATGAAGTTAACTACTGTAAACGTATTCTACAGTTCAGAGTGTTAAGCCTTGGAAACAGCATCTCATTTACATTCCAGCCTGTATTATTTTGAAAACAATATAACCACATACAGGCTGGGCACAGAAAATGAATTCCATCTCAACCCTATGGTGCTTTCAGCTAATATTACCAGATGTCCCCAGATTCCAAGATTGTCTTTGACACCAAAGATCCTGACAGATTCTTGTAGAAAACATAGAAGGGGGTGAAAACTGGAGGAGAGGGGGTGAGAACACAGGAGGATGAAGATTAAATGGGAAAGAAGTACAGACAGGGAGAGGAAGAATTTAAAGAGAAGGAAGAGAAGAAGGGAGAAAAGTAGGAGGGATCAGAAAGCGAAAAAGAAGAGAAAATGTTAAAATGACCATTCTGAAGGAAAGAAATAAAGAAGAGAACAACATAAGAGGAGTGTGTGTGTGTGTGTGTGTGTGTGTGTGTGTGTGTGTGTGTGTGTATATATATATATATATATATATGTTGGGTGGGGGGAGATATAAACAAGACCAGGAAATGATAAAAGATGTATAGAGCTAGAGAAGGAAGCTAGAGACCCCCCAAAACTGAAAAATGTAATTGTGTGCTAAACAATTTACTAACTCAGCAGTAAAAAAAAAACATAATCTGGCAACCTATTCAAAGGCTTAGAAATTTACATGGCCCCCACACACATCCCAATGGCTTGTTTTTGTGCATTTTTTCTTTGGATTTCACGGTGAGTGGTCCTAAATAGTCTTTCTGCCCCCTCTTCTCTATGTACAAAAATAGATATATGTTATGTCTCAGTTCACATCCTTCCTTTGTCCTCTCAAGAAGAACCCCCCCCCCTCCAGAAATAACCTTCATCAAAGATTGGGAGAAGCTTTATGCAAATTAGTTCAGGTTCAACTGCTATCTCCACCAGCAAAGTCCAGTTCCTCATCTCATGGTTCTAGGCAGTCTTAACACAGTCTTTCAGCATTTAGGCTAATCTCCTCTTGGTCTTTCTCATAAACAAGATTGGTCCCCCCCTTTTTTTTGTTTTAAGAGGAGGGCATGTCAGAAGTCCAATCACTTGAAGCAACCCCCCCCCCCCCCCCCCCCCCCACTACCAAGCCTCCTCTGTTCAAGCATTAAAAAAGGAATACTTCCAAATGGAAGAGTTTGAGCCCCTTTTTAATAAGCCTAGGGCTCAAACAGCTGGCAGACCCAAAACCCTTATCAGTCACAAATAAGCAGGCTTAAGCTTCATTGTGTTACCCTCCCCATTTCAACCAGAAAAACATAAAAAACAATGGTAAATTATCTGTTCATAGCAGTGGTGTAGCTATGGGGGGCCACGGGGGCCAGGGCTCCCCAAATGGGCTCTGGGCCCCCTGGTTTAGCTGGTGGGGGGGTCCCTGATCCCAACCCCCGCCAGCTGAAGTGTTTATCTGTCCCGTGCTGGTCTCACACTTGCCTCCTCTCTCCTGTTTCATTAAAACGAGCATGCAGTGCACGTCACACTGAAAACAGGAGAAGAAGCAAGTGTGAGACCAGCGCGACATAGATAAACGCTTCAGCTTGGCCAGGGTTGGGGACCCCCACCAGCAAAGGTACCTTGCAGTGGTGTCAGAGAGGGGGTGGCGGCTGGGGCGAGTTGAGCTAAAATGAGCCCCTCCCACTTTGGGCTCTGGCCCCCCTCCCACCGAGGTCTGGCTACGCCCCTGGTTCATAGTCTTATTCCCAGAGTTTCTTTAGAGAGGCACTGCTTGCCTCTACCTCATTTGCTGCTATGTATACTAGACTTCCATCTTCTCATCTGAATCTTGGAGCACAGGTGCAACTTCCTCATCACTCATGGTTTCTTCGCTAGGCTCCGCAGCTCCGGGGTATTCCTCCACTTCCATGGGCTGGCTTGTCTCCTCCTCTCCCTCCTTTATAGTTTAACCTAAGGCTTTATATAGCTCTTCTTCTTACCAGGAAGCCTCTCCCTCACTAGGCGGTACCACCAGGGTTTTTTTTTAAAACCTTCCTTCCTCAATCTGGAGCCCCCTCCCCCCTTGCCTTAATCGAGTCCCAGTGCCTTCTAATGGGGAAACCTTTAGTTGTATCAAATTTTCTCTGATGAAATAAGAGGGAAAGATGGCAGGACTAGTAGTGTTCCTCCTTTAGCTCCCATTTCCCTCTTACACTATGTAAGGGGGGGTCATCCCTGAATCCCTTCAGTGGTCTTGGGGGTACCTTTTTGTGTCTTATTTGTTTGAAAAACAGGTCTAGACCAAAATGTTGAAGTTTTCACCCTAGATGTTTTGGTTTTGTTCAGTGCCGTAGCGAGGGCTAATGGCACCCAGGGTGGGTCGCAGCTGCGCACCCCCCCCCCCCCGGGTGCAGCACAGCGCGACCCCCCCCCTCTGTGGTGCACCCCCCCCCCCCCCGGAGCGCAACCCCCCCCCCCCGGACCGCATTCTTACCTGCGGGAGGGCCGATCCGCCCCGAGTGCACGTCACTCGGAGCTGCGTCGGCCCCGCTGGTTCCCTGCTTTCTCTGCCCCGGAACAGGAAGTAACCTGTTCCGGGGCAGAGAGAGCAGGGAACCAGCGGGACCAGCACCCCCCGAGCGCGTGCACCCGGGGCAGACCGCCCCTCCCACCCCCCTTCCTACGCCACTGGTTTTGTTCCATTATAGCTGTAAAACCTCCAAGTATTAGGCAAACCCTAAGCCCGACATAATCCCACCTTCAAAATGCTCCTGAGATGCTCCCTTGTGATTTGGATGCACTACAGATTAAATGCATAAATAGACATCTGCAAAACAGGTTTTGAAAATACTGATTTGGACATTTTGAGATGAAATCCGTCCAAATGGTGCTTTATTTATTTATGACATTTTTATCCCATATTAGCTCGAGAAGGAACTCGGGTTCAATGTGACTTACATGACAAACATTAGTTAAATGATACACAAGACACTTTTTGGACATTTTTCTCTTTCAAAAATGAGCCCCATAGTAACCTATGGAACTTTGTAAGTCTAAGGGCCCTGTTTACTAAGCTGCACTGTATACTACTAGTACTTATCATTTTTATAGCGCTACTGGACGTACTGGACGTACGCTTGCTAATGTTTTTAGCGCATGCTATGGGTGTCTCTAGCATTAGCACAGATTTTTAGTGTGCACTATAAATGCTACCGCATCTTAGTAAACAGGGGCCTAAGTGCTTTGAAAATGAGCCCCATAGCATATAAAAGAAAGGGCCATATACATGGCTGGAGCAAGGGTGGGACATGGGTAGGGCTCCCAGTTATGCATAACCTACAGAATATTGTAAGTTACACACATTCATGCCACATTTACATACCTACAGTTATGACAAGTCTATGGTAAATGTAAATGCATTAGCACATATGAAAAAATTTTCACCTTTTTACCTTTTGTAATATTGGTCTTTTTATTATTTTTTTAGTATCTCTTTGTTTTTATATAAGAAATTGAGGATTTTGCTACTTTA
Organism: Microcaecilia unicolor; assembly: GCF_901765095.1. Lineage (NCBI taxonomy): Eukaryota > Metazoa > Chordata > Amphibia > Gymnophiona > Siphonopidae > Microcaecilia > Microcaecilia unicolor. The sequence goes on from NC_044032.1 coordinate 450,081,414, forward strand.
AGATCATCTATATGGGTATGTTTTACTGTTTACTGGTTTAATTCTTTTTAGTTTTTGTAAGTATTGGCACAATTTTGATATCCTCTTTTTGTGACATATTTGCTCTATTTTACATTTTCATACTTAATTTTTCATACAAAAATTTTAGATATGTTTATGTGTTTATTTTTATTACATTATGTATTTGGTTATCTCATTTTTAATTTGTACATATTGTCTGTTTACACACATATTCATTATATGTAATTGTTTATGTATATTATTTGGTTTAGGTTTTTTGCAGCTATTGTTGACTCCTGAGGCAGGTGCTTGTGCACTGAAACACAGATCTGTGTCAAGTCATAAGTACATAAGTATTGCCATCCTGGGACAGACCAGAGGTCTATGAAGCCAATCCAGGTCATAATTACCTGGCAAGATCCAAAAAAAGTACATTATATTTTATGCTGCTTATCTTAGAAATAAGCAGTGGATTTTCCTCGTCCATTTTAGTAATGGTCTATGGACTTTTCCTTTAGGAAGCAATCCAAACCTTTTCTAAACCCCGATAATCGAACAGCTTTTACCACATTCTCTGGCAATGAATTCAAGAGTTTAATTACATGTTGAGTAACAAAACATTTTCTCTGATTAGTTTTAAATTTACTACTTTGTAGCTTCATTCCATGCCCCCTAGTCCTAGTATTTTTGGAAAGAGTAAACAAGCAATTCACGACTACATGTTCCACTCCACTTATTACTTTATAGACCTCTATCATATCTCCCCTCAACTGTTTTTTTTGTCAAAGCTGAAGAGTCCTAGCCGCTCCAATCTTTCCGCATAGGGAAGTTGTCTCATCCCCTTAGCCCTTCTGTGTACCTTTTCTATTGTTTCAATAAAGATTTTCATTTTTACTTGACGAGGATTTGGTTTTGGATTGGTCCTCCCCTATCTTTTTCTTTTCACTTGATACAAATGCTGGCACATAACTTTTAGGTGTGCTGATATTGGATTACACTAGTATTCTTTAATTGAACTTGGGTGCCCAATGAAGGATTTTTGTGGCTTTCATATTCGGGAAATGCAAGAGTGATTCTTTCTCAAGTAAAACAAAGAATTTTTCACCATCTTTGATCATTTAGCCATTTATTATTTTGGTCCAATTTCTGATTTAAGGTATCTTGAAAAAGTGAGTCTCAAGATTCATGTGCTATCATAAGTTGAATATCTGTGTAGAAATGCACATGAATTTCGAGATCTTGAATTAGAAGTGCCAAAGGGGCAATACAGATATTAAACAGGAATGGTGCTAAAACAGAGCCCCGTGGCAACCCCCCCAAAAAGTGAAATGTGGAAGAAAGTTGACCATTAACAAAAATCTGAAATGTTGTATCTGGAAAATATGAACAAAACCAGTTCATCACTATCCCTGAAAGACCAGTCTTGTCAATAAGAATTTATGATCAATGACACTGAAAGCCATTGCCAGATCTAGTTGAATACTTAATATGTCCTTATGTCCTTTTGATTATTTTTAAGAGTGATAATCTCATCGAGCATCTTTACCAGCTAGGTTTCAGTACTGTGACCCTTAAATCCTGATTGCAAGGGGTGGAAAGCATTTGTTGCTCCCAAAATTTGACAAACTGTTGTACCACTTCCTTTTCAAGATGCTTAGACATAAAGTACTAGATTCTATATAGGACGCCAAAACAAATCGGTGCCAAAAATATTTCCACCTCGATGTATTCTGAAAAACGCACCTAGATTTAGGTATGGTTTATAGAATACACCTAGCTGGTTTATAGGATATGCCTAGCGGCCATGCCTATGCCTAACTCAAGGCATGCCCATTTATAACAAGAAAAACTTGGTGTAAAAACTGGTGCCTCAGTTAGGTGCAAAACAGGTGTATTCTATAACTGTGCGTATAGATTTTTGGAAAGCCCATGGTCTGCCCATTCCATGACTATGGCCACACCCCCTTTTTGATATTACGGATTAGAATTTATGAGCACCACTTTACAGAATATGCCTAGCAAGTTGTGCATAGAAATTCTAATTAATGCCAATTAGTATCAATAATTGCTTGTTAAGTGGCAATCATCATTGCAGATTGGCTTGTTAAGTAATTAAGTTGCACTCCAGAATATGACCAGATTTCCGTGCGCAATTTTGGTCCTGCTATATAGAATCTGGGGGAAAAGGCAGGTATGAAACTGGTCAATAATTTACAAGGTCTGTCTTAGCCAGATTTGGCATTTTCAACAGTGGCCAAACCATTGAATGTTTCCATAAACCCAGAAATTGACTCACCAGTAAACTGGAGTTTAGCATCTCCAAAAATGCAGAAGAAAAAGAAAACCAGAATTCCTGAGGAGCTGCAGAATGAATGCAGTTGTAAGTCATCAAGAGGAGTTTGAACTGTATACAAAAATGAATAGGGAGCCAATGAAGCGACTTGAAGGGTTATCTGAGTGTAGTGACACTGGCGGAAGATAAGTCATGCAGCAGAATTTTGAACAGATTGAAGGGAAGAGAAACAGCTTAGTGGGTGATCTTTGAGGAGTAAGCAGCAGTAGTCTATGTATAAGGAGATAAGAATGTAGATAAAGGTTTTGGTACTGTGTTCAGAAAGATAGAGATGAATTTTGGTGATGTTATAGAGAAAGAAATGCAAGGATTCAGCAGTCTGTTGGATATGTGCAGAGACAGAGGAGTCAAAGATGACCCTAAGGGTATGTGTTGAGGAATCAAGGATGATGACAGTGTTATCCACAGAAATAGAGGGGGAAAGATTAATAGATTGATCGTAAAAAAAATATATATAAAATAAAAATAAGTTGTTGAACCAGTGAGTATAACTCATGGCTCAGGGTTATACAAAGTTGGAATAGCACAGAGCCATGAAAGTTCTGAAGTCCTTTTTCTCCTTTTAACACATATTCTCACCAGATTTTGGCATTAATTTTGAAATCAGTTGATTGTAAAATGTCCATGTTTTATCCAAAAATTGTAGCCTGGAAACCCTTCCTCCTTTTAGTTTTTTTAAACTACAATTTCCTAATTTTATTACAGACTTCTTTTTTGGAGTTTAAATGCTGTTGTAGTTTGACTTTGTATCCATCTTAGAATATTTATGTCAAATTTAATTGCATTACGGTCACTGTAATCGAATGGGGTTACTACCTTTTACCTCTTGCACCACATTCTAAGTTCCACTGAAAACTAGATCCAAAGTAGTTCCCCTCTCGTTAGTTCCATGAATAGCTTTTGCATGAAGTAGTCATTTATGCCATCTTTCTGAAAGACTGTACACTACTAACCATCTCCTGTAACAAAATTTTTAAAACATTAAAAAATTTAAAAAATGAACAAATGAAAATTCCCATAAACAACACAGGAAACCAAACAAAACAAGCATTTTGGGGGGCTATACACTCCTAGTAGCTGAGCAGGAGTTGGAAAGATTAGGCCTGCTAATCCAGATCCTTTGAGTACTTAAGTTGGCAATATTATGCTACCCAAATTTGAATTACCTTCCTGTGAACACCTCAAGATAACCCCTCTTATGCCAGGCTAACTTTCTATCAATTTGAGTGGGCAAATTTAGAGAATTAGAGAGACAAGATTCTCAATGGGGCTGATTTATGCTGCCAAAACTCTATTTTAGTCAAGTAAATCTTTTTAACAAGTTAAAATCTCCGTATTACTTTTTGACTCATGGGAGCCTGGGCACTACTGGACATGAAATAGTCAAAAACATAAAAAAATTTGGAAAATAAAAAAGACTAAGTACAGAAAGAATGAAATGCAGAATACATCATGACATTTAAACATGATACCCACTGAAAAATGAGCTGCCTGGGCCTGACCTACAATACTGCATGGAACAGAACCCATCTGGTTTCTATATTGTAATAAATCACATTTATATCAAATAAGTATTCTCCCAGAGTGGGCAGAATTTATGAAAGGAAAAAGATTTGTTTCTTTTCTATCTCCCTCCCCCCTTTCCTCCCTCATTTTCATTGTATTTTTCCAAGGAAAGGGTTGAACACTGCAGTGTATGATGGGAATTTTGTCTAAGCAAAAGCTGGCAGCAGCCTCATCTGGCTCTTATTTTTTCATCTGTAGACAATGTGTGTGGATCCTGGCCAGCCTAAACAGTTTTCTTTATGGATGACAGTACACAGAATCCTCTGAGCTGGGATGTGGAATAATAGGTGAATGCTTATGAGTGGTGAAATGCTAGTGGACAGAATGAAAGTGGCAGCTCTTTCCAACTTTAGGTCTCATGGAAGACATTCTCTTGAATAAGTCAGAGTACTGTGAAAGCACAATTTTCTAGTCTTTACAGACAAGTAATTTATCATAATATTCTGTAATGTTATTTTGCAGCCTAATGTAGAATTGCACAAACTATACCAAACTGTCATTAAGGAACTGAACACTGCTTCTTTATGGGCTTTACTTATTGCCCTCCCTTGGCTTCTTGGGCTCTAGAAACTGAACATCTCAGGGTATGTGGTTTTTGCTAGAATTCTGTCACACAAGGGAATATCTAAGAGATATTTGGGATGGTTCAAAAGATCATGGGCGTAGTTTGATTGTTTCATTTGGGGGGGCAAAGAATGGGGCAGGGCACATTAGCATATTCATTTGTGTGTGTGTGATTTTATATATATATATATATATATATATATATATATATATATATATATATATATATATATATATATATGCATGCAAATGAATATGCTAATATGGAGGAAGGAAAGAAGGAAGAAAGAGCTGGCTTTTTTGCGAATAACCATAATGAATATGTATGAGATATCTTATACATATTCATTATAGTTATTCCCAAAAAAGCCAGCTCTTTCTCCCTTCCTTCCTTCTTTCCTCCTTATCCAGAACTCCCTCTTCCTCTCCAGTAGCATTTTCCCACCCCCCTTTCCCAAACCATGCTAGTGTAGACCTTAGAAATACATAAGCTCTGTATGTAGATCCTTCAGAAGGTAGTGTGTCATGATTTAGGCTCTACACCCTTTCTGATGTTTTGGTGCACCTCAGTAAGGCCAACACACAATCTCTCCACTGCAAAACACTATACACAAACTTGTGCAAAAACCCACTCATAACCTTACCAAACCATAACAGCACTAATTCCAAGGACAGGACGAGCACACACCCTTATGCGTGGAAAGGCAGCACTGTAATTACACCGGGCTGTAAAACACCAGTACACTACCTAGTGACAAAAATAAACAAAAAGGGCTGCAAATACTACACGCTAGCAGAATACTGCACCTTGATCACACATGAAAAACACATGACACAACAGATATGACACAAGGAATTAGAAATAAAAAAAAATATGAAGGGAAAATACTGAACTGGAAAGTTACCTCAAGAAGTCAGACTCAGCATGCAGCAATACTAGAAAAATTGAAACTTACATGAAAAATATCACAGATGCACATTTCCAAAGCTGACATATTCCAATTAATAAATTCTGAATAAAATACTTTTTTTTACCTTTGTGGTCTGATCATTTAGTTTTTCTATTCGCAGTGTCTTCTATTTTATGTGGTGTCTTCTTTCCATTTGATATTTTTTCTCTCACCATGTCCACCATCCTCCTGTGTCCTTATGCGTCCTGTCTACCACCTGTAGCCCTGTCTATATCCTTCCTCCAGTTTCAGCATCTGCCCTCAAAGTGTTCCGATCCAGCCCTTAAATTCAGCAATTTCCCCTCCATCCATGTCCGGCATTTCTCCTCTCTCCCTTCCCCTCCATCCGTGTGCATCTCCTTCCTTTGTCTTTCCTTCCCTTCATCCTTGTCCAATATTTGTCCTCTCTTCCCTGCCCACCACTCCATCCATGTCCAGCATTTCTCCTCTCTTCCCTCCCCTTCCCCCCATACGTGTGCATCTCCTTCCTGACTTCCCTCCCCTCCATCCATCCATGTCCAGCAACTCTCCATTCTCCCCTGCCCTCTCCTCCATCTACCCATATCCAGCAAATTTCCTCTCTCTCCTGCCCTCCCCTCCATCCATCCATGTCCAGCAATTCTCCTCTCTCCCCTGCCTTCCCCTCCTCTCCTGTCCAGTGATCTCTTCTCGCCCCCTGCCCTGCCCTCCTCTCCATGTCCATTGATCTCTTCTCTCCCCTGCCCTCCCCTCCCATCCATGTCCAGTGATCTCTTCTCTCCCATGCCCTCCCCTCTTCGTCCAGTGAGCTCTTCTCTTCCCCTGCCCTCTTCTCCCATCCATGTCCAGCAATACTCCCTGCCCTCCCTCAGCTCCCCGACAGCCCTCCGTTCCTTCCTCCCCCCCCCCCCCTTGTGCATTTAACCGTTTTACTTTCAGACACAGGAACAGCAGTGAAGAAGAAAGCACTGCGGGCTCGCCTCCAGCTTCTCCCTTCCCTCACACAGTGTCCCACCTTCTGCGATGATGTATTTCCTGTTTCCACGAGGGCACAACACCATGTGAGGGAAGGGCGATGCAGGAGGTGAGCCCACTGTGTTGTCTTCACTGCCGTCGCTGCACCTGAAAGTAAAAAGGTTAAACGCGCGGGGGGAAGAAACGGATAGGAGGGCTGTCGGTCGGGGAGCTGAGGGCGGGAAGGAGGGACCGTCGGAGAACTGCCTTGCACCGCGCCGGCCCTGCATTTGGGGGGGCAATGCCCGCCCTCACCCCCCAAAACTATATCCATGCAAAAGATATTTGACAGTCAGAGGCAGAGGAACAAGCATAGACACTCCACTGTATCCAACTGTAGTTAATGAAGTGATTATTTATATATTTATTATATTATTTGTTTATTTATTATGATTAATTTATCGTCTTTTTGAAGAAATTCACCTAAGGCAGAGAATAGCACTGGACAAAAGCAATAGACAATTTCAGCAGAAAAAAAAACATTTGAATAACAATACATATTATAGCATAGTATCCAGCTCATAATTGAAAGTGATCGCCGGCCATTTCCCGACACAAATCGGGAGATGGCCGGCGATCTCGGAAAAGCGGCGAAATCGGTATAATCGAAAGCTGCTTTTTTTGACAGCATCGCCGCTTTCCCGTCGCCTCACCGGCGAACGTTCAAAGGGGCGTGTCGGCGGTGAAGCGAAGGCGGGACATGGGCGTGGCTACCAGATAGCCGGCTTTCGCCGATAATGGAAAAAAAACGGCATTAAGCAGTATTTCGCCGGGTTTACTTGGTCCTTTTATTTTCACGACCAAGCCTCAAAAAGGTGCCCCAACTCACCAGATGACCACTGGAGGGAATGGGGGATGACCTCCCCATACTCCCCCAGTGGTCACCAACCCCCTCCCATACTAAAAAAATAAAAATAAAAACCTTTTTGCCAGCCTGTATGCCAGCCTCAAATGCCGTACCCACCTCCATGACAGCAGAATGTGTTCTATCCTCTGACAGCCTTTCCCTGGTTGTGATTTGGCTCTCGGGTGAGTGTGACACCTTTTCTGTTAGGTGCACTGCAGAGTCACATCAGCAATGTATTGTAGTGGGTGTAGGGTAGTGGGCTCTACTCCCATGGTGCTTTTCCCGCTGCTAACTGGGTCAGAGTGTGCCCTGTTGTGTTTCCGGTAGTCTATGAGGTAGTGACCATTTTTGTAAGGCAGTTTTAGATCCCTTTCATGTGTTACCCACGTTAGAGAACTTAGTTCTTACCTTGAATGTGGCTGAAAGAGGGCATTGTACACCATTCTACCAGCTCTGACCTACTGCTAATCTCAGTACCAGGGAGACTCTTTGCCAGTGGGCCACAACCTCTGATGTGCAGTTAACTGTGAGTAAACGTGCTTATTCAAATAAAGAACTTTTTCAAAGCGATTAGTCTTCAGGTGTCAACTGTTGTGCCAAGGTTATACAGCAGCAACAAGTCCTAGAGGCCTGCGTATATGCCTGCGTCCCTGGAGCACGTTTAGTGGGTACCGCAGTGCACTAAAGGTAGGCGGACCCAGGCCCATCCCCCCTACCTGTAACACTTGTGCTGGTAATGGGAGCCCTCCAAAACCCACTGTACCCACATGTAGTTGCCCCCTTCACCCCTAAGAGCTATGGTATTGTTGTACATTTGTGGGTAGTGGGTTTTGGTGGGGGGCTGCGGGGGGGGGGGGTTGGGGGGGCTCAGCACCCAAAGTAAGGGAGCTATGCATGTAGGAGCTGTTTCTGAAGTCCACCGCACTGACCCCTAGGGTGCTCAGTTGGTGTCCTGGCATGTGAGGGGGACCAGTGCACTACAAATGCTGGCTCCTCCCATGACCAAATGCCTTGGATGTCGCCAGGTTGGAGATGGACGACATTTTTTTCCATTATCGCTGAAAAACAAAACCGGCCATCTCAAACCCAGTGACATCCAAGGCATTTAGCTGGGCTAAACCGTATTATCGAACAAAAAGATGGCCGGCCATTTTTTCGATAATACGGTTCCGGCCAGTTGTAATGCTGCCGCCAACATAGATCGCCGGCGATCTATTTGGCTGGCGACATTCGATTATGTCCCTCCACGCTACTGTCAATTTTAACACAAATTATAATAAAACATCTTAATAGACAACATAGGGTGTAAGGAAAGGTGAAACACATAGACAGATAAGACAAAATAACAGGAACTAGATAGAACACAAGAGGACTTAAAGAAAGATGTACATTTCATTTCATTTATTTCCATTTATATACCGCCCTTGTCCAGAGCAGTGTACAAATCAAACATACATAATAAAACATTTCAAAACACATCAAATACAAAACAAAATCAATAAATACATAACACAAAGTCAGAAAGGTGCATGAATATGATCTCAGCTATAGTAGGAGTGGGTAAGCAAGTCCTACTACTGTACGTGAAGCTAGTGTTTAGTTCCTAACAGTGTTCCCTTTAAGGTGAGTGCGTGAGCAATCACTCATACAAATTTAGAGCGTTGCTTATTTAAAATCATTGTGTGCTCACTTCAGAGAGATGCAGAACAGAACTTTTTACCACCCCATGGGAATGGTAAAAAGTTTTGTTCCCCTTCCCATCTTCCTCCCCGCAGGTATCACTTACTAGCAGTGATTCACAGTAAGAGACTGTCTCTGTAACCTTCCTCCTGCCACCTCCCGCCCTCTACTGCAATTGTTTAAGGTTAAAACAGGAAGTTGCAGTAGAGAGGGCGAGACTGGGCAGAAAGAAAACCGTGGAGATGGCCTCTAACTATGAATTGCTGCCGCCTGCAGGAACCCAAGGATGTTGGATAAAAACAGGAGATAGGCTGCTGCATCCATGTTGTCTTCTTTATTGCTGGTAGCATTTTTATTTAATCTCACTTATATTTTTAAACATACCGGCTTGTGCACTATATAGATGTACACAGAGGAAGTATAATAATGGAATAACTTTTCATAGATAGAGTAGTAATTTGTTAAAAATTGTAATCAGTGTGTCATTTGAAGAGGCTCGTTATAGGGACAAGAATTAGGCTCAAACCTGGGAGCACTTAAAATCATGCATTCTAATATAATTTTTAACAGCATTTTCTCAGTTATTACCCAAATGTGAACACAATTATAATGTTAATTAATACGTTTTGGATGTTACTGAATTCTATTATTCTGTATCACTGTATTTCCAGTTTTGGCACAGTGTATGTCATCACAAGGACAAAATATAAGAAAACCAGTACACTGTATTAGGGGCTTATAACCCACTTAGGGGCTCTTTTACTAAGGTGCATAGCCACCTATGCACGTCCAACGCATGCCAAAATTGGAACTACCACCCAGCTACCGCATACCCCGGGCAGTAATTCCATTTTTGATACGTGCCCAAAACACACGGAAGAAAATATTTTCTATTTTCTTCAGTGTGGTGCTTACCCGGGGGTAATCGGCAGTTTACGTGCGCTGGCTGCTTACCGCCTGGTTAACGTGTGAGACCTTACCACTAAGTGAATGGGTGGCAGTAAGGTCTGAGCCTGAAAATGGATGCGCGTAGGTTTTAATTTTGCTACACATTCATATTTGACCACAAATAAAAATGTCTTTTTTCAGGGTGCAATGAAAAATTGACCTGTGTGCATCCAAAACACATTCCTACACCAGCGCAGGCCACTTTTTGACGTGCCTTAGTAAAAGGGCCTCTTAGTTATGTTTAAACAAATGAGAGATCTTCATGAAAGAAAATATTTATTTTTATTAATTTGACTTATGAAAACCATTTGTCCCTGAAACATGCTCAAAACAGAATAATCCATTTGTACAAAAGAGATGTGATATTCAGTTTTTATTTCATGACTAGTAAATAAGGCCCGTTTCTGACACAAATGAAACGGGCGCTAGCAAGGTTTTCCTTGGAGTGTGTATGTTTCAGAGAGTGTGTGTGAGAGTGAGTGTGAGAGAAAGAGAGTGTACGAGTGTCTGTGTGTGTGACAGAGAGAGAGAGAGAGAGAGAGTCTGGGTGCGAGTGTGTCTGTGTGAGAGAGAGTGTGTGTGTCAGATTGAGAGTGTGTGTGTTGAATGAGAGTGTGTGCGAGTGCCTATGTGAGACACAGTGAGTGTAACAGAGAGACTATGTTTCACACAGATATACTGTGTGTGAGAGAGAATGTGTGTGTGAGACAGAGAGAGTGTGAGAGAGTATGTATGCGATACACAGACTCTCTATGAGACTGAGAGGGTATGTGAGAGCGACTCAGTGACACAGAGAGAGTGAATGTGATACAGTGTGAGACATAGTGTGAGAGACTGTGTGAAAGTGAGAGAGAGAAAGACACTGACTGTGAGATAGAGAGTGTGTGTGTGTGACAGAGATACCTCCCCCCCTCCATCTGTGGTATGGGGACCCCCTCCCCTCCCCCTCCCCTCCCCCTCCCCTCTGGTCTCAGGATCCCCTCCCCTCTGGTCTCAGGATCTCCTCTCCCCCTGTCAGGTCTCAGGACACCCTCCCCCCCTCTGCCTTCCCCTCCCCTCTGGTCTCAGGACCACCTGTCCCTCCCCCCCCCCTTTTGTGTGGTTGGCAGCACCGTGTGAGTGTGTGTGTGTGAGAGAGAGAGAGAGTGAGACTGGGTGCGAGTGTGTCTGTGAGAGAGAGAGAGTGTGTGTGATTGTCCTCTGTCCCCTGCCCTGGTCATACTAAATGTGGTAGCCGTGGTTGTAAGACATGCAAGATTACTTTGGAAACTGCAAGTTTTATTAATCCTGTGGATGGAAAGTGTTTTCATTTAAAGTTTTGTACAACTTGTGTCACGAATCATGTTGTATATACCTTGCGTTGTGATTGCAATAAGATCCACGTAGGCAAGACCAGAAGATCTTTACATGTATGCATGAATGAACATCGCTCTGTTATCACTAGGAAAAAATCAGGGGCTCTCTTGGTGCAACATTGCTTTCAAATGTCCAACAGCTTTGAAGATGTATTATGCTTTGCAACTGACAGAGTGGTGTCAACAGCACATCATGGGAGTATAGATAAAATTCTGTTACAATGTGAACAATGATAGATTTTCCATTTGAGTTCCTTGGAACCTAGAGGGTTGAATACTAATATCAGTTAGAGTGGTTTTATGTGAACTTTATCTTTGTTTTTGTTTCCTGAAAGTTTCCTCTGACTTCCAGTTTTGAGTTTGATAGTTGCTGAGCGGAAGCAGAAGATAAAAGACGACAATGCCATATCTCCTTTGCCTTTCTGCAGCTTTGAGAAGATGAGAGAGCAATAACTGTGAGTAGGGCTGAAGTCATAAAAATGTTTTTATCAATGGACAGACAGTATTGATGTAGCCTGTGCCTGACATCTACGTTTTACATTTCAAGTGACTTTCTGATGATCCCTAGAAGAAGCTAAGGCAAAATGGGTGCCTGTTGGGATCCAAGTTTAAAGATAAGTGTCACTGATTGAGTAGTATTTGCATTAACACTGCTGCTAAGGGTATTTTTCTAGTTGTGAAGCACAATTGTATTTGAAGAGTGTAATGCACAATTTACAGTAAAACAGAAATATTATTTGATATATATGTAAATGATAAGGTTTTTCAAAGATTAGTAAGGATTTTTTTGTCCAATGATTACTGCAGTCACTTAAAAGCTAAATACCGCAGTCTTCCATTGGCAGAGATGGTAAGAAACCTTTGCGACGTCTGAGGTCTTTTTCTCCTACCATAATTTAAGTATATTTCTACTGTCTGTAGTTAAACAACTCACTTGTGGGAATCGTGGTGATATAGTGTGAACAATACAGCCATCTTTTTGAGTGCAAGAGTGGGTTAACATTAGTTCATGGCTATTATTGAAAAAATGGAAAATCAGCCATTTTACTGCTGTGGTAAAAATGGCCTTAGTGTGTGGGAAAGACCCATGTAAGGCCACGTTTTACCACAGCTTAGTAAAAGGACCCCTGAGTGCTTAAGGGGATTGTACTAATAAAAAGGAAATACAGGGGTCCTTTTACTAAGCCACGTGTCTACACGCGCCTAACGCGTGCCAAAATGGAGTTATACTTCCCGACTACTGTGTGGCTCTTGTGATAATTTTATTTTTGGTGCGCATCCAATACTTGGGTCTGGAAAATATTTTTTTATTTTCGGTCACGCGTAACAGACGCGCGTCAAGTGGCATTTGTGGCACATAGGTCATTACCGCCCAGTTACCATGTGAGTCTTTACTGCTAGGTCAATGGCTGGCGGTAAGGTCTCAGACCCAAAATGGACGTGCGGCAATTTTGATTTTGCCACACGTCCATTTTCATTTAAAAAAAAGATATATTTTACAGGCTCACTGAAAAATGGATTGATGCATGGCCAAAACCTGTGCCTACCCTACCGCAAGCCATTTTTCAGCACACCTTAGTAAAAGGATCATGTGGTGTTTATTCTCTGACCTTTTTATATGAAATGGATGTATTGAACTGCTATTGCAGGAAGGTGATCCTTAGAGGCTGTTCAGACTGTATAAGGACCACTGGGGCCTGCTTCAAGAAAAGTCTTTCCAACTCCTCATGTTTCACTAGACCAACTCAACCAGATCCCAATACTGACCCACCAGAAGAGAATGACCAAACAGAAGAGAATATATTTTATGTTTAGATCATGTTTATTGACACCAATACAACCACATACCGTATACATCCAAACACAAGATGTCAAATTTTACAACATTCCAATATATCACCCAAACACCCACCCCCTCCCCCAAGTGCACCCCGGTGCTCTGTGTATCTGATAAGACCTGAAGGGTACATCTCCATTTAAATATTTAAGATGGTGCTTCATGCTCACGGTGTCAAGGTCCTCCACAAGGGCTCACAGGTAGCCTGGAAATGTCGGCCAAAAAGTCTTGAATCTGCATTTGGTCCATAAAGAGTTGTGTGATCATTAAAGTTCTCCAATGTTGAAGATAAGGACCAGTTACTTCCAACCAAAAAGTGAGAATAGTTTTCAAAGCAAACAAAAACACCTTACACGAAAAATCTATAAATCCTTTAGGAAATGTAGTTCCTTGAACATATATATTTTATAAAATACATGTGTATCACAACTCCACCTCAGTTCCACCCAAACCCTCTCCTCCAAGAATACCTATGCACAGATCAAGTAAAATTAGGCATGATTCTGTAGTGCATCTTCTTTTTATATGTGTGCACTCACATGCAACTTTATATGAACCATTTCCCCGAGGTAAAACACGTTTTAAACAGAGAAAAAAAAACCCTGTATAAATAACCCCTTATCTCCTGATTTTATATAACACAACCAAAATTGTGCACGCAAATCCAGTCATACTCTAGATTTGTGCATGCAATTTAATTACTTAACAAGCCAATCAGTGATGTTAATTGCTACTTAACAATCAATTATTGATACTAATTGGCATTAATTAGAATTTACGAGCACAATTTGCTAGATGTATTCTATAAAGCGTTACACGTAAATTCTAATATGTGCTGCCAAAAAGTGGGTGTGGCCATAGGTGTGGAATGAGTGAACCATTGGCATTCCAAAAATCTACATGCACGGTTATAAAATACACCTGCTCTGTGCCTAATTACTTGGCGTAAATGGATGCGCCTAGAGTAGGTGCAGGAATGGCTGCGAGGCGTATTCTAGAAACTGTACCTAAATCTAGATGCAGTTTACAGAATATGCCTAGGTGTAAATATTTTCAGCGCCGATTTTTCAGGCACCATAAATAGAATCTAGTCCTATACCCACAACTTCTCTCTATTGATGCACAGGTACTAGCAAAGGATGAGGAAGCAAATAATCCAAGGAAGACACATGTTAGAGGACAACAGTCTGCATGCATTAGATATAAAAAAAGAGAGCAGGAAGAATGGGGACCGGAAAGGTGATGTGAACAGAGGAGTGGTGCAAAAGAAACTGCTAGGTTTAGGGTCAAGGAGAACTTCCCTTCCTTAGAGCTACATCTTGTGAAACTCTGCAAACAAGTTTGGCTGCACTTTAGTTATGGGTGATATCAATTACCCCCTAAATTGACTGGATAAGTGTTATGTCAGGAAATGCTAGGGAGGTAAACTTCCTAGATGAAATAAACGTCTGTTTCATGAAGCAGCTGGTTCACAAACTGACAAGAGGAAGAGTTATTTTAAATCTAGCCCTCAGTGGAATGCAGGGCTTGGGGAGTAATTGTATAAGGAGTCTCCTAGACTTAGGTGCAAAACTGCATATAAATTCCAGTATTCTAGTCATTTACAGGCATTCATAGAGACATAAGTATGTACTGTAAATGACCATTTTCTGGCAACATATTATTTTTTAAGTATGCACCAATATTTAACAGTGTGTACTTTGTCGGTGGGCAGGGCATGTGCATTCTGTAACAATCCAGCTCTTTGGCTGGTGTAAGTCCTAGTGCCTAAAATGCAGGCATGAATTTGATCTATTAAACTAGTATTTGGGTATTAATCCGCAAAAGAACCTTTTCCGTAGATGGGAAGGTGGTAGAACTAGAGGACATGAAATGAGATTGAAGGGGGGCAGACTCAAGAAAAATGTCAAGAAGTATTTTTTCATGGAGAGAGTGGTGGATGCTTGGAATGCCCTCCCGCGGGAGGTGGTGGAGAGGAAAACGGTAACTGAATTCAAAAAAATGTGTGGGATAAACATAAAGGAATTCTGTTCAGAAGGAATAGATCCTCAAAAGGTTAGCGGACATTGAGTGGCAGAGCCGTTGGTTGGGAGGCAGGGCTAGTGCTGGGCAGACTTCTACGGTCTGTGCCCTAAAAATGGCAGAAACAAATCAAGGTCAGGTATACACATAAAGCAGCACATATGATTTTATCTTGTTGGGCAGACTGGATGGATCGTACAGGTCTTTCTCTGCCGTCATCATCTACTATGTTGTAAAGAAAAGTAATTGCTGTGTTCTATTTTGAGAAGACCTGCCAGATTAAAACAGAACTTATGTTCCTATGCATAGGCGGTCGGTGGCCCAACTGTTTGGGGAGGCTAAAGGGGGCAGGCTTAGGGGTGTGGCCAGGGGCAGGGCTTACATCCATAACTGTCTGACAACACAGAAAAAAAATAAGTAAAAATAAGTCATTATTACATTTAGATATTAAATATGTATCATATGTCAAAGAATAAAGTGGTTGCTCAAAGCATGTACTAACCACAATTGCTCAACTGTAAAACACTATGCACAAATTTATGCAAAAACACACTCAGAACCTTACTGTACCATAACACTGGGCAGACCCTAATAAACCAATATACCACCCATACGGAAAATGCAGACCGTCAACAATATGAAACAAGGGATCATAATATCACAATTCTCATGTAGAGCCACAAAACACCCTTTTAGGGTGGATAGTGTTCACAATGAGCTCCTTTTATGAACGACTATATGTAGATCCTTCAAGGGGTAGTGTGTCATGATTTAGGCTCTAAATACTTTTTTCTACCTTTGTTGTCTGATCATTTAGTTTTTCTATTCGCTTTGGTCCCAGTGTCTTCTGTTTTATGCAGTGACTTCTTTCCATTTGATATTTTTTCTCTCACCATGTCCACCATCCTCCTGTGTCCTTATGTGTCCTGTCTACCATCTGTAGCCCTGTCCCTATCCTTCAGTATCCCGATCCAGCTCTTAAATTCAACAGTTTCCCTCCATCCATATCCAGCATTTCTCCTCACTCCCCTCCATCCATGTGCATATACTTCCCTCCCCTCCATCCATGTCCAGTACCTTCCCTCTTTCTCTCCTACCATTCCATCCAGTGTCATCCCTCTTTCTCTCTCCATCCTTCCACCCATTATCCTCTCCCAATCCTTCCATCCATTGTCTTCCTCTATCTCCCCTTCCTTCTAGACAGTTCTCTCTCTTGACCCTTTTCCATTCAGCATGTCCTCTCTCACCCCATCCCTTCAGTGTCTTTCCTCTTTCCCTCCCTGCCAGTTTCTTCCCTCCTTCCAGCATTTTTCCTCTTTCTCCCTCCTTTCATCCAGCCAGTATTTCTCAGTCTGACAGCTAGGGTCTCCCCCAGTTTCTCCCCAGCAGCTTCTCTCTCTCTCTCCCCTGCCCATGTCCCCTCTTTCTCTCCCCATCTCTTTTGGCTCTCCCCTGCTTTTTTCCATGTCCCTGGCTCTCCCCTGTTCTTTTCCATGGCCCCTCTTTCTCTCCCCATCTCTTTCTGGCTCTCCCCTGCTTTTTTTCCATGTTCCTGACTCTCCCCTGTTCTTTTCCATGGCTCCTCTTTCTCTCCCCATCTCTTTCTGGCTCTCCCTTGCTCTTTTCCATGTCCCTGGCTCTCCCCTGCTCTTTTCCATGGCCCTCTTTCTCTCCCCATCTCTTTCTGGCTCTCCCCTGCTTTTTTCCATGTCCCTGGCTCTCCCCTGCTCTTTTCCATGTCCCCTCTTTCTTTCCCTATCGCTCTCTGGCTCTCCCCTGCTCTCCTTCTCTCTCCTCCTACCATTTCCACACGTTCTCTTCTCTCCCTCCGGCCCGGGCTTCTTTACAGCAGCGCTGACAGAAGAAGAAAAAGAAGCGCGGGGCCGCAGCAGCGTTCAGACATGCACTGTCGGCTCTGCCGGTCCTCTGCCCCCGGAATGGGAAATTGAGGTCACGGGGCAGAGACCTGCAGAGCCGACAGCGCATGTCTGAACGCTGCTGCGGCCCCGTGCTTCTTTTTCTTCTTATGTTATGCTGGCTCCGAGAGAAGCGGCTGCCACTGCGCTGCTCAATAGAAGCGGCGACAGCAGAAGATTTCGTCGTCGGGAGTCTCTGGGTACATTTGGAGAGGAAGGCAGGTGGGGCCGCCGCGAAGCTCACAGCTGGGCTGGGGAGGCTTAGCCTCCCCAAGCCTCTTATACAGGGCGCCTATGTTCCTATGTTCCTTCTCATACCCTTCGATCGGCCCAGAGGTGCCAGTTGATGGTGCCCTCTTTCCACCAGGTATTTGTGGTCTCCCTGTGCAATTCTGTGTTTAACATAGTAGCCCTACATTGTGGAAGCAGTTGCCAACTACTCTGAGGTTGGCAGCTTCCTTGGCAACTTTTAAGCGCCTAACTAAAGACCACTTTTTTGGGGAAGCTTTTTTTTAGTTAATTCATAATCTGGCTTTCCTTGAGGAGCGACTGGCAGAGGGTTGGAGTTGTATACTGGGGACTGGAGCCAAGGTGACACAGGAGGCAGTGGTTTTTTTTCTTTTCTTCTATTTCTGTTCTTTTCTATCAAAAGTTGGCATTCTTTTCTGTTAGTAATTTTAGGTTTTTTATGTTCCCTTGCTTTGATGCATACCTTTAAGCAATGATTCAGATTAAATAAACCTGAACCTAAAATGATTGTGAGCCCAGTAGGGACAGAGAAAGTACCTGCACAGAATATGTAAACTGCTTTGCTTGTACTTGAAAAGGTCAAATTGCAGGTAAAATATAAGAAAGAACTGACTATCCATATGGAGGTGAAATTACATAAAACAGAAGGCAGAAAAATAAACTAAAGACTTCTCTAACAGAAATTATCACAGTAACTTACTTATCCTAGGACTACTACCAGTGGCGTAGCCAGAAGTCAATTTTTGGGTGGGCCAACAGGTTGGATGGGTGGGCACTAGACAGTGGTGTGCTGGTAAATGTTTAACAATAGGCTCTCTCCCCGGTCCACCTCTGCACCCCCCCATCCACCGGTGCACCTCCCCTCAAAATTGCAGAGCTGGCTATAGCCGGGGAGAGAGCCTGGGGGGGGGGGGGGGGGGGGGGGGCAATGCATTACTGTCTCCAGGAAAAAAAAATTAAATGATCCCAGGTTCCAATTTAATTCATGTTTAATGTGGGATAAAATGCCATAAATAAGTAAATAAATATAAACTTTTAATGTTGAGCACCTGATTCTCAAAGTGGACATATTCCAAACACTATAATGAAAATAAAATGATTTTTTTCTACCTTTGTTGTCTGGTGACTGTTTTTCTGATCATGCTGGCCCAGTATACGATTCTGCTGCTATCTGTCCTCTTAACTCTGTTTCCAGGGCTTCCTTTCCATTTATTTGTTTACTTTCCGCCTTTCTTCTTCATTTCTTGTCCTACATCTGTAAGTAAAAGCTGGGTCCTCCGCAAACTTGACTGTCCAGTGGATCCAGCTTTTGCCTATTTTCTTCATCCATGTGCAGTTTTTCTACTCTCTTCCTTTTCTGTTATCTCATCTCCTTCCTCACTCCTCCCTCCCCCTCCATGTCCAGCAACCCTCCTCTCCCCCTACCCTCCCCTCCATCCACCCATGTCCAGCAACTCTCCTCTCCCCTGCCCTCTCCCCTTCTTCCACCATGTCCAGCAAACCTCCTCTCCCCTTCCTTCCCTCCATCCAGCAACCCTCCTCTCCCCTGCCCTCTCCTCCCCCTTCTTCCACCATGTCCAGCAACCCTCCTCTCCCCTTCTTCCACCATGTTCAGCAACCCTCCTCTTCCCTTCCCTCCATCCAGCAACCCTCCTCTCCCCTTCTTCCACCATGTTCAGCAACCCTCCTCTTCCCTTCCCTCCATCCAGCAACCCTCCTCTCCCCTTCTTCCACCATGTTCAGCAACCCTCCTCTCCCCTTCCCTCCATCCAGCAACCCTCCTCTCCCCTTCTTCCACCATGTTCAGCAACCCTCCTCTCCCCTTCCCTCCATCCAGCAACCCTCCTCTCCCCCTGCCCTCTCCTCCCCCTTCTTCCACCATGTCCAGCAACCCTCCTCTCCCCTTCTTCCACCATGTTCAGCAACCCTCCTCTTCCCTTCCCTCCATCCAGCAACCCTCCTCTCCCCTTCTTCCACTATGTTCAGCAACCCTCCTCTCCCCTTCCCTCCATCCAGCAACCCTCCTCTCCCCTGCCCTCTCCTCCCCCTTCTTCCACCATGTCCAGCAACCCTCCTCTCCCCTTCTTCCACCATGTTCAGCAACCCTCCTCTTCCCTTCCCTCCATCCAGCAACCCTCCTCTCCCCTTCTTCCACCATGTTCAGCAACCCTCCTCTCCCCTTCCCTCCATCCAGCAACCCTCCTCTCCCCTTCTTCCACCATGTTCAGCAACCCTCCTCTCCCCTTCCCTCCATCCAGCAACCCTCCTCTCCCCTTCTTCCACCATGTGCAGCAACCCTCCTCTCCTCTCCCGTCTGCCCTGTTTCCTTCCTGCCCCCCCGTACCTTTAAATATTATAGTTTTGCTGGAGTCGCGGGCAGCCGGCATTGAAGACATCGGCAGGCTTACGCCGGTTCCAGCAGCCTTCCCTTCCCTCGTTGCAAGTCGGATGATGGCTCCGCCCTCGTAGATACAGGAAATACGTCAGAAGAGGGCGGAGCCATCATCCGACTTGCAACGAGGGAAGGGAAGGCTGCTGGAACCGGCGTAAGCCTGCCGATGTCTTCAATGCAGGCTGCCCGCGACTCCAGCAAAACTATAATATTTAAAGGTACGGCGGGCGGGGCAGTGGCGGGCTGGGGAGGCAGATGCGGGATTGGAGCTCAGCCTGCTCCCTCCGCTGCCTCCACTGCTGGGTGGGCCTGAACCAAAACTGGGTGGGCCTGGGCCCACCCAGGCCCACCCGTGGCTACGCCCCTGACTACTACTACTATAAATCATTTCTATAGCGCTACCAGTCGTAAGCAGCACTTCACAATTTAACATGAAGAAAAGACAGTCCCTGCTCAAAAGAGCTTACAATCTACTCAGAGAAGCAGCGGAAGGCTTTGATATGATTGCATTTTTTTGGAAAAATGAATTCTGATGAGTTTAAATATCTCCTTCTGTAAGGAACTGAAGATAGAAAGGACACATAAAGGTTTGGATTCGATAAATGGTACCAAAGTTAAGTGCTGGGATGATTCATGCTAAACTAGTATTCTGTAAAGGGCACTCTGATGGCAGTTAAATGCATACAATCAAAATTTGAAAGTGCCAAACCCCTTCGTGAAAAACTGCACTGGCTTCCCACCAAGGAACGTATTGCCTTCAAGGTTTGCACTCTGGTCCACAGGATTAATTACGGCGAAGTTCCTGGATATATGTTAAACCTCGTAAATCTACCACCCAGAAACAGTACCAGCCTATCCCATACTTACTTAAATTTGCATTATCCAGACTGCAATGGTCTTAGATACAAATCAACTTATGCATCCAGTTTTTCCTACATAAGTACACAACTGTGGAACACTCTGCCCAAAACCTTGAGATCTATTCATAACCATCTCAACTTCAGGAAACTACTGAAAACCAACTTGTTTAAGAAGGCCTATCCCCCTGACCCAAATTAAATTTCTACTTCCTGCGACACAGAAAAACTATGGACCGTATTGGTCTTCTATCACCACCCCCTCTTTATTTCTTTGTTGCTCTATACTTATGTTTCTTTCAAGTTGATTACTAAATTGTGTATTTATATTTTATCGAACCGGAACCTGCCTCTCTGGTATTGTGTAAGCCACATTGAGCCTGCATCTAAGTGGGAAAATGTGGGACATAAATGTGTTAAATAAACAGGGCTTTTTTTGAGGGGGTACTTGGGGGTACTGAGTACCGGCACCTTTTCCACTGTCTGCAATGTCTGCAATGACCTATTACTGGCTAAATCCAGAGGTCAATATTCCATCCTCATTCTTCTTGATCTTTCCGCTGCTTTTGACACTGTCGATCACAGCATACTTCTCGATACCCTGTCCTCACTTGGATTCCAGGGCTCTGTCCTTTCCTGGTTCTCTTCCTACCTCTCCCTCCGCACCTTTAGTGTTCACTCTGGTGGATCCTCTTCTACTTCTATCCCTCTGCCTGTCGGCGTACCTCAGGGTTCTGTTCTTGGTCCCCTCCTCTTTTCTATCTACACTTCTTCCCTTGGTTCATTAATCTCATCCCATGGCTTTTCCTACCATCTCTATGCTGATGACTCCCAAATCTACCTTTCTACCCCTGATATCTCACCTTGCATCCAAACCAAAGTTTCAGCGTGCTTGTCTGACATTGCTGTCTGGATGTCTCAATGCCACCTGAAATTAAATATGACCAAAACCGAGCTTCTCATTTCCCCCCCCAAACCCACCTCCCCACTCCCCCCGTTTTCTATTTCTGTTGATGGCTCTCTCATTCTCCCTGTCTCCTCAGTTCGAAACTTTCGGGTCATCTTTGACTCTTCTCTCTCCTTCTCTGCTCATATCCAGCAGATTGCCAAGACCTGTCGTTTCTTTCTTTACAACATCCGTAAAATCTGCCCCTTTCTTTCCGAGCACTCTACCAAAACCCTCATACACACCCTTGTCACCTCTCGTTTAGACTACTGCAATCTGCTTCTTGCTGGCCTCCCACTTAGTCACCTCTCCCCTCTCCAGTCGGTTCAAAACTCTGCTGCCCGTCTCATCTTCCGCCAGGGTCGCTTTACTCATACTACCCCTCTCCTCAAGACCCTTCACTGGCTCCCTATCCGTTTTCGCATCCTGTTCAAACTTCTTCTACTAACCTATAAATGTACTCACTCTGCTGCTCCCCAGTATCTCTCCACACTCGTCCATCCCTACACCCCTTCCCGTGCACTCCGCTCCATGGATAAATCCTTCTTATCTGTTCCCTTCTCCACTACTGCCAACTCCAGACTTCGCGCCTTTTGTCTCGCTGCACCCTACGTCTGGAATAAACTTCCTGAGCCCCTACGTCTTGCCCCATCCTTGGCCACCTTTAAATCTAGACTAAAAGCCCACCTCTTTAACATTGCTTTTGACTCGTAACCACTTGTAACCACTCGCCTCCACCTACCCTCCTCTCTTCCTTCCCGTTCACATTAATTGATTTGATTTGCTTACTTTATTTATTTTTTGTCTATTAGATTGTAAGCTCTTTGAGCAGGGACTGTCTTTCTTCTATGTTTGTGCAGCGCTGCGTATGCTTTGTAGCGCTATAGAAATGCTAAATAGTAGTAGTAGTAGCTAAAATTGACCCATGGACCCCAAGTTTTAATGAAAGAATTCAGGCTCTACACACCAATTCTGCCTTGTCATAGATTCTGTGACTGGTTGCAAGGGGCCTGGCTATTGTGGGATGGGTCCATCAGTTATCACCTCACCCCTGAAGGGTGGTCTAGCATTTGAGTACCAGCACCTTTTTTGCTAGTAAAAACACACTGTAAATAAATAAATAAATACATGTAGGTATTTTATAGCATTATGTCTAATTTCGGGGAATGCCCCGACACACCCATGCCTCTCCCACATTCATGCCCCCTTTGCAGTTGCACATTTTAAAATTTATGTGAAAATGTTATAGAATGGGTTATAGAGCAGATCTGCAAGTTAACTCTTAATTACTGTCAATTAAGTGCCTGTTAACGCCAATAATTGATTGTTAGCGCCTAATTGAGGGGCCCTTTTACATAGCGGCAGTAAGCCCAATGCGGGATCACTGCACACTATTCTGGAACTACTAGTGGCTGAATGCGGGCGCCAGCGATAGTTCCAGCCCCTGCATGCACCATTTGCCATGCTAGTGTGGCGCTAACCCGATGGTAATATGGTAGCATCTTGCGTGACCCAATTACTTCTGGGCTAGCACAGGAGCCCTTAACGCCACCTCAAAGGGTGGCATTAAGTGCTCCCCCCCCCCCACATACACACACAAAGCCACGCGATAAGTGAAATCTAACTGCATGACCATGACATTTTTTGGTCTTTTTATCCGCTGCGGTAAAAAGGGCCCCTGCCGCTAGTGCAGGGCCGTTTTTACCGCAGCTTGATAAAAGGACGCCTGACTAATTACTTTACATGCGGATCTGGGATACATGCCCAAACCTGGATGACCTATACAGAATCAGGGGGGAAATGCCCTCACAACCACCTACCAGCTTGCCTTTTCCTGAACTGATAGTACTGTATCTTTTGCGATATCCACAAGTCTTGTAAATTCTGACAGCTGCCTGAGCTAAAAGTAATATATTCTATGATAGAAAAAGAGTGCTGATTATACTGGACCTCATAAAAAGTGACTTGGAGCAAGAATCAGCCCTCTTTACCTAGCAAAAATGAAAGTGACATGACAATGGAGTCCTCATGCAAAGGCGCGCTGAAAAATGGCTTGCGATAGCGTAGGCACGGGTTTTGGGTGCGCGCTGATCCATTTTTCAGCATGCCTGTAAAAAAGGCCTTTTAAAAATTTTTGCTGAAAATGGAACTGTGGCAAAATCAAAATTGCCACGCGTCCATTTTGGGTCTGCGACTTTACCGCAAGCCATTGACCTAGTGGTAAAGTCTCACATGGTAACTGGGTGGTAATGACCTACACACGCCAAATGCCACTTGGCGCGCGTCTGTGACATGCGTCCGAAAATATTTTTAGGCCGTGCATATCAGACGCACGCCAAAATGAAATTACCTCAAGAACCATGCGGTAACCGGGTAGTAACTCCATTTTGGCGTGCGTAGAGCCTTACATGGCTTAGTAAAAGGGCCCCAATGTTACCAAAATATTGATTCTACAGTAGGGATCTGCATTCATTTGAAACATTATTTCCCTTGTCATTTTCTAACCCAAAGTAACAGGAAAAACCTCAATGTGACAGATTCCTTTACAGTGTTATAATTTTAGCCTTTTATCTTACTGTTAGAAGTTATCAAACTCCAGCCAACCCTGAACCTGTGCCCAAAGCGTTGGAAGGAATCTGCCTTCAAGGAAGATACACTCTGCCTCTTGAGAGTCTGCTATAGCCATACTGTGCCAGTTTTATCTTGGTTCTTTGCTTTCAGTAATCTTTTTGTGCTAAATGCACTTCCTGGAGGTACACAGACATTAAGATTTACCTTGAGCAATCCTGGTTCTTGTCTTATTCTAGTCTAGTATTCAAGCCTCAGAAGTCCTTGTTAGGTACTCCGTGAGAGAATGAACTAGCAAAAGTAAAGGTACTGAAAGATTGACTCAATTATCTAAATAATAAAAGCTAATAGAACTCACATTTAACTGATACTAACCTAAAAGTACAGAAAAAAAATCTCCAAATGATAGGTTTAGACATTGGATTACATTTGAAACAGAAGATTTTATTTATTTATTTATTTTTCTGCATTTATATCCCACATTTCCCCACCTCTTTGCAGGCTCAATGTGGCTTACAAATACCATAGTGGCAATTGCCATTTCCGGAATAGTAATATTCTAGTAAGGAATATAGAAAATACACAGTAAAATTAGAAGAAAATAGATAAGCAATTCATTTCAGGTATTTGAGAACAAGGGTAGTAAAAAACGTTCAATAAAAAAAAAGAGTAGTTCAACGTTAACTAATTCTGGTACAGTATTGGTGTCATTTTTAGGAAGGATCCTTTTGATAAGTCTCTTTGAACAGGTAAGTCTTTAATAGTTTCTGGAAGGCTGCCAAATCGTGTGTTGTTTTATGGCATTCGGCAATGTAGTGCAACGTTGTGTGCAGATGTAGGAGAAGCTAGATGCATAAATTGATTTATATTTAAGTCCTCTACAATTGGGATAATGGAGGTTCAAGAATGTACGTGATGAGCATTTTGTATTCCTTGCTGGTAGATTAATGAGGTCTAGCATATATAGCGGGGCCTCTCCATGAATAGATTTATGAACCAGGGTACAAATTTTGAATGTAATATTTTATTTATTTTATTTATTGCATTTGTACCCCACATTATCCCACCTTTTTGCAGGCTCAATGTGGCTTACAGAGTAAGGTTATGATAAAGTCGGTACATGATTTAAATACAGTTGATCATAAGCTGAGGTGAAAGAGGAATTTAGATGGGCAGATGTTGGATCGGTTGTGTGAGAAGTGTTTTAGGAGTGTTTGGGTGGTTTGGGATGATTTGTATCATTGAGGGTGACTTTTGTAAGCTTTGTTAAAGAGGTGAGTTTTCAGAGCTTTGTGGAAGCTGGTTAGATTGTTCATAGTTTTCAGGGCCTTAGGTAACCCCCCAATATATATTAAAAAATGGCCAATGATGAAATGGGGCAGTAATTCTTGATGGAATAAGAAGTTGAGACCATTGAGTTTCTCTGCTGAGGATCAGAAGATCAAAACAGTCAAGTCTCATTTGAAATTTGTCTTTCTGATTTAGGAGTCTATTGGAAGTTTATTATTGTCATTAAGAAGGGTTATGTTATAGAATAGTCACATGAAAGGACATTTTCAATATGACATCTAAGTCCAACTTTGGATGATTTGCTAAAAACATCCAAAATTCAAGTGGAAAATATAGCCATTTTCAAAACAGAAAAATGTATATATACATATATATATATTTTTTTTTTTTTTCGAAAATGGCTATTTGCTAGATGCTTTTGTGCTCTGTGCATTTATCTTTTTGGTTCATTTTCGAAAAAAAAAAGTCCAAATGAAAAATGCATAAAATCAAGCCATTAGGATGTAGGAGGAGCCAGCATTTTTAGTGGACTGACCACACAGACATCCCAGAAGATCAATGAGTCACCCTAGGGGGCACTGCAGTGGACTTCAAATAAATGCTCTTAGGTACACATCTCACAGTTGATCCCTTATCTTGTTTGCTGAGCCCCCAAAACCCATCTCAAACCAACTACCCTAAACTGTACACCACTACAATAGCCTTATGGATAAAAGGGGCACCTATATGTAGGTACAGTTGGTTTCTAGTAAGTTTTGGAAAGCTCAGAGTTTCCACCACAAGTGTAACAGGTAGGAGGAGGTATGGGCCTTGGTTCACCTGTCTACAATGCACTGCACCCACCACTAGATTACACCAGGGACCTGCATGCTGCTCAAATTGATCTGAGTATATTTTTTTTCGGGGGGAAGGGGGTTAGTGAGCACTGGGGGAGTAAGGGGAGGTCATCCCTAATTCACTCCAGTGGTCATTTAGGGTACTTTTTGTGGCTTATTCATTAATAAAACAGGTCTAGACCAAAACATCCAACTTACAGCCCTGGATGATTTTTGTTTGGCTCCATTATGGCAAAAACGCCCAAGTGTTAAGAACACCCAGATTCCGCCCTTAATATGCCCCTGACACACCCCCTTGTGATTTGAAAGTACTTCTGATGGTCTTCATAGAAAGACATCTAAAAATTGGTTTACAAAATACCAATTTGGACGTTTTTATGAGAAAAATGTCCAAATGCAGATTTATGCCACTTTTTGGATGATTTTCTCTTTCGAAAACAAGCCCCATAGTCCATTCCTCAACATGTGACCATGTAAAACTAGATGCCACATTATAAAATTATTCCCCGTGGGGGAAATTCTATAAAGAACACAGAAAGTTAGGCTACGAAATGCAGCATTTCAAGTGCTAATTGTATAATGGCGTTTGGTTGCCAAGATTCTGTTATAGAAAATAAGCAGGAATCAGCATTTATGCATCATCATTTAGGGGCATCCACTTATGCCCTGTCAAGAGCAGGCATAAATGTGTGCATCTAAATGCAACACTTCAGCACACAACTTATAGTATTCTGTAAGTTACGAGTGTAAATGTGAGATCGGTCCAGGCACCACCCATGCACCCTCCCCATGCGTGTCCCTTTGCATTTACAAGCTAAGGTCCCTGTTTACTAACGCGCATTAGCATTTTTAACGCACCTACAATTAGAGTGCATGCTAACCGTGTAGGCACTTATAGGAATATTGTAGACACATACACGGTTAACACGCGTACATGGTTAACGCATGTTAAAAATGCTAACACGCCTATAATGCGGCTTATGCCCTAAGTAAGTTCTGCGCTAAAGTTATAGAATAGCGCTTCACACATTTAACTCTAACAGTCTTGCACATAAGTGCTAATATTCTATATCAGTGTTTCCCAAGTCTGGTCCTGGAGTACCCCTTGCCAGTCAAGTTTTCAGGATATCCACAATGTAATGCCAGGATCTATGCTCAACTTTGGGCATGAGGAGCTATGCCAACTGAAACCAGATGTAAATCCCGGCATGCAAGTTAGACGCCGATCACCCAAATTCTATAATACTGTGTTCATTTTAAGGGCATGCCCCTGACCTGCCCATGCCCACTCCCATGGCCACACCCCCTTTGAAGATGCATAAGGAAACACTTAGGTGCTATTCTATAAATGGGTGTGTAAGTGTGTTTTTGTATGGATCTGCTCTTTTCTGCCCCATTTTTTTGCACTTTCCATCCTTTAGAATGCTTTTTCTGTACTGAAAATTTGGCACAGAAGTGTTGCCTAATGTTCAGCACCATTTATAGGATTTTCCCCCCTTGGTGGCTAACTTTAGGCAACCTGTGATAGAATGAGGGGGAATATGTGCTGCCTGTGTATCAAAATTCCCACTGCTAGTCACAGTTTCCTCTAGGATCTGCAAAGGCCAAAAAATGTTCCATTGTTTTTGGTTTGTTTAGTTTTTTTCCTCATTTTCAAAAAAAATCTGCTGAACCTGCATGCCAGACAGTACACCTGGGACTAGTAGGTTTAATGAAGGCAATGGGGGACCTGTCATGTTTTTCACAAATACTTAGGAAGTGTTGGGCTCCTCAACAGGCTGTTCTGAGAAGGTTTTGGATTGTTTTCATTTTCTGCTGTGTTAAAAGTGACTGCCAACTCCTCCTCTTTTTCTAAAGATCAAACATTCCAGCAAGTTGATTCCCAGAGAAACAGAAAGGGAAAAAAAGGATTAAAATCTGTGCACAAATAAATCTTCACCACATACCATCATGGACTCATTTGCAGTAACTCCAGTTCCTGGCTAAGAGGCAACAAATAATGGCAATAAAACAATAATATTAAGTTTCACATGACAAAACTCAGCATTGTGGATCCTGAAATTCACATTTGCTTTCATTGGAGCCTTTGGATCTAGCTCAGATCCGTCCCAAGGTTGACTTTCTAACAATAATTAAATGTGTCAGTAGAAGGGTGATATCTGACCCGGTCCCTCCCCTTCTTCCACCTCCCCCCTCCCCAATACTTTCTTTTCTGTTGGTTCAGTTTATTTTCATTTCTGACTGGATAAGTACAGTTTCCCATTGTCCTTTACCAGGTGTTTGGAGAGTAGTCAGTTTGATATGAGGACCTAGAAAATTTGGATTGGATAGAAGGCAATGCACCGTGTATCAGGAAATGAATGAGTGCATATTGCCCCAGAGGGAAAATTTTAGCATCTGTAAATGTGCATTAATCTTGCTGTTAGGGACAGAGTAAAAGACAACCCACCCCTCTCACACACACACTCTTAAATCCTAATTACTAATGTAATCCAGAGACCATCTGTTTTACTGTTTACTTTCAGCATTCCTGCTCAGGGGTGGAGTGATGAGGTCACCACTTTCAAGAACATTAAGGATTTATGCATATAAAACATGAGTCAATTTTTTCTTAAAGACAATGAGAACTCTTGAATGTGCCCCATTAATCATCTGAATTCTATCACTGTTTCAGGACTTCGTGCTGAGAAGAGAACACTCAACATTCCCACCACTGCCCTTTAAGTGCCAGCTCAGACTGGGAAGGGGAGCACGCTCACAGGCTGGGGGTGGGAATGCATCTGTTTTCCAGAATTAATTTCCTGTTTCCCAGAACTCATTTCCTGTTTTCAGTTCCTACACATTTTAAAATGTGCCATTTTTCTTAGTAATCTGGATACATTTCAATATATCACTCCATGAAAAGTTTCCATTTGATGAAGCATTCAGCTGGCCGTTAGATGACAGTTTTCTCTTTGCTGCTCATGAAGCTATGACAAAACCACCAGTTAGTCACACTGTTCCATCGCGCATGAGTGATGTAGCATGGTTGCTGTGTTAGTCCACTCCAATGCAAAAGAAAAAAAAAAGGAAGACAAAAAATAGAAGCTGATACCTCTTTATTGGACTGACTTAACACCGTTCTTGACTAGCTTCCAAGGATTAAAACCTGGCTTTTTACACAGCTTTTGGTTGAAGGGATCTAGCATGTTGGAAACCCATGGATAATTATCCTTACTTATACTCCCTCTCTTGATACTTTCTTCTCAGTTTGACATTTATGGGGATCATTTACCAATGTGAGTGTAAGACTATATCCTATCTCTAGCAACTATGCTATGTAAACCATATGGGAATTGTACCTCCGTATATCGTAACTGGTTCCCAGTAGCTAGTTCTTATAACAACACAGTTCATTCATCAAATCATTTCAATATTATATTTCTCTTAGTGACCTCAGTTGTGCACATTGCCAACTACTTGTTGTGGCAATGGGTCATGGCACACAGATCTTCATCGACTCACTGTATTACTACATTATTTTTATAATTGTGAAATTTTAACTTTGTTTATAACTCTATATTAGCTTTTTCATCAAATACTCATCTTGTTTAGATGTATCGGACCTAGGGGTTGTTGTTAGTGTCCGACATGCATGTTTCGCACGTCCTCTAGGGCTGTCTAAAGGACTGACCCCCTTTGCCGTCTTAGCATCAGCTCTGCTTTATAGTTAAAGGGTTGTTCTTTGCGGGGCAACAACCCTTTAACTATAAAGCAGAGCTGACACTAAGATGGCAAAGGGGTCAGTCCTTGAGACAGCCCTAGGGGAGGTGCGAAACATGCATTTCGGACACTAACAACAACCCCTAGGTCCGATACATCTAAACAACTACTACTACTACTTATTATTTCTAAAGCGCTACTAGACGTACGCAGCGCTGTACACTTGAACATGAAGAGACAGTCCCTGCTCGACAGAGCTTACAATCTAATTAGGACAGACAAACAGGACAAACAAGAGATAAGGGAATATTAAAGTGAGGATGATAAAATAAGGGTTCTGAACAAGTGAATAAGAGTTAGGACTGCAGCATCAAAAAGGTGGGCTTTTAGCTTAGATTTGAAGACGGCCAGAGATGGAGCTTGACGTACCGGCTCAGGAAGTCTATTCCAGGCATATGGTGCAGCAAGATAAAAGGAACGGAGTCTGGAGTTAGCAGTGGAGGAGAAGGGTGCAGATAAGAGAGATTTACCTAGTGAACGGAGTTCCCGGGGAGGAATGTAGGGATGAGTATTTGATGAAAAAGCTAATATAGAGTTATAAACAAAGTTAACATTTCACAATTATAAAAGTAATTTAGTAGTACAGTGAGCCGATGAAGATCTGTGTGCATGACCCATTGCCACAACAAGTAGTTGGCAATGTGCACAACTGAGGTCACTAAGATAAATATAATATTGAAATGATTTGATGAATGAACTGTGTTGTTATAAGAACTAGCTACTGGGAACCAGTTACGATATACGGAGGTACAATTCTTTGAGGTTCCACAAGCAAGTATATTAATAATTAGCCAGTGAGATTGGTACCATATGGGAATGACATTTTATTACTACAGTTTAATTCGCTTTAAAATATTACTACTTCAAGATGCTCTAGTTTGACTGTGCATTTAGTAATATCGTTATAGACTATCCTTGTTCTCTGATTTGATGACTTAGCTTGCAATCAATGGACAGTTTCAGAGAAGTGCTATGAAGCCTCAAATGCAAATAAAGAATGTCATTGAATCTTGGAAGTGTATGCAATTATTTGTCAAGTCATGGTTGTTATTTAATGGTTGCTGATGTCATGCATATTGCATCTGTTTTGATATAGTGTGGAAAAAAATAGTTTCACATTGCACTTTCTGGGGACGATACAAGAAATCCTTCAATGAACCTTGCTCCAAATTGAGCATTAGGCACCCATGTGGCAGGATGGTGAGAAATTCTGTTGTTGTTCATATGTAGCTGATATTCAAGTTGACTACTTTTCAACATAGGGTAAAGTAAGCACACAAGAATCTGGGCTGCCAAGCTATTATATAGGGGCCACAGACTAAGGACAGTTAGCATTTTACTCTACTCTCCATCTATCATACTACCATACTGGCCTACCCTTATTATACAGACTTTATGAAGCCAATAATAGTCACAGCAAGATTTTTGGCAAAATTTGTGGTTCACTATGGCTATAGTACAAACTTGATTATACATATTATATCATTCTCAATATAATCCAGCTGTAGATATTCAACTCTTATCCAATTACAACTTTTTAACTTGACCAGGCTATGTATCAAGAAACACATCTCCCATAAGAAAACCTTCATGGTCATGATACTTATGCTGTGGGTATGGGCCAGAAAAGTTCCCCAAATTGTTCACTTATCATTTCCCCGTGTTGAGAGTTGCCATAAACGTACTACTCCTATTATAAGCGTAACAACATCAAACATTTGCCTTCTTTAATGGGGTTCTTGACCTGCCCCATTGAAAACTGATTTTCTCTCTGTTCAGTTTTCTTTAAGTCAATAACAAGTTACAGCCCCCCAACCATATAAACTGGAGACAGCCAAGGTTTTACTTACATTGATGTGTTCAAGTTATGGTTTAAGAAAACAACCCATGATGTATAACCCCAAACCTTGTTTTCATTTCTTGCTAATATATGCTATGCTCTCATGCCTAGGCCAACCCTGCCACTCACTGTGGTAGAAATATCTTGCTTGTTCTGGCGTCCCTGACATCCCCAGTGCCGCAGCCATCTCTCAAATTTAGGGTCTAATAAAATCCTACAAAGAACTACTGAACATATCTAAATCCAATTCGTATTAATGTACTCTATCTGGGCGGTATAGACCAGTTTAAGATTCTGTCAGTTAAGTTGTACAGGGTGAAAAAATCCCTAATAATATCCATAAACCTAAATATCTATTTATTCATTTTCTTCTAATTTGTTCAATGGCACGATGTGATCTTTGATCTTTCCATACCCATCTTGATAAGATATTGGATATAGCTAAGTAAGTGGCAGGTAGGAGTCCTGCTAACATAATAAAATCTTTTTGGAATTTTTTCGTCAGTTCCACACTGCAAGTGGTAGTTAAGTTGTTGTCACTCAGGTGTATAATTGGGACCCAGGGAGGCAAGTGACAATTTCTCTTCCACATAATGGTTGGCATTAGTTGGTCTCACTTCTATCCATGAAGGCCCATCTAAAGAACTGCAATTCCTGAAGAGGATAATCCTAAATTGAGACCTTGCAGTCTAGAGAAAAAACCCTTCTGTAAGCTTGAACACAAACCAGTGGCCGCATATCCAAATTTCCAGGCACTTCTTGTCAGAACCTAAGGTAAACAAGCTTAATGTCTGACTGTCATTATTTGCCAATGTCATAGGTTGTGTAGATCATGGGTAATAAGGATGTGCAAGCAAAATACATTTGTTTTTATTAGTTTCCAGTGTTGTTGTTATAAAATTTTGTTTTGTTTCATTTTGTTTTTATTAGGGCATAACTGGACCAAGAACAACACTGAAACAGAAATATAAGACAGCTAGGCATCTGATAGCTATAGCAGACTCTCAAGAGCAGGAACAGCTTCTTATGGAAGGCAGCTGTCATCGAACTCAAAGATCACAGGTTTGAGATTGGCTTGTGCATAATAGCTAATAATGCTGTGTGTGTGTGTGTGTATGGGTGTGGGGGGGGGGGGGAGGCTACATTTTTAATGACACTGGGAAGACATCTGACATGTTTCTGTCTTTTTGGGTTACACTCAAATATAGCTGACTGAGTCAATCTTTCAGTGCCTTTACTTTGGCTGGTCCATTCTGACACAGAGCCCCTAAAGGGACTCCTTAGGCTTGAATACTAGACTAGAACAAGATAAGAACTAGGACTTCTCAAGGTAAGTCTTAATGTCATTGTACCTCCAAGAAATCCATCCAGCCCAAAGGGGATCACAAGGATTACTGAAAGCAAAGAGCAAATCAGAGTAACAGAAATGCAAGACACTGCTAGGGATGAGCAGTCTATAAAGAATCTCAAGAGGCAGAATAGCTCCTCCTGGCTGGTGCCTTATAGTTTAACACTGGGGGGGGGGGGGGGGAGGCTAAAATTTAATGTCATTGGTAAGGAGCTTGTCATTTTTTGATTCATTCATGTCATTTTGGGTTAGAAAGGATATGAAAACATGTTGTTTACATTTTTCACATGCTGTTTAACATAAATACACATCTCTAATATATGAGCAATTCATGGGGCAGACATGGAACTAAAATATAATCTGTATCTGTTGGAAGTTCATCTGCCAGTCTACATGATCTGATCCTTAGCAAGGCCAAAAGCTACTGCTATAGTTGCTGCACCAATTCTGAAGAAGGGATGCCATGTAACCCTTAAGGCCTAATTCTGACAGACTTTAATACAATTGCAAATTAGAAATGTGATAAAGGAATACTCTGCCCAATATTCAAAACAAATATTGGCTCTGACTGAAGTTGGCTAGTCAGGAGTGGTACAGGGGATGGAGTTGGGAAGGAGCTGGCAGTTATGTGGATGATGCCAATATTCAGTGCCAGTACTTGCATAACTAACCAGGCAAATTTAGGACAGCTTCACTCAGTTAGCTATACAGACCTTGATGGAATATTGTCCAGGATCCACGTACGTTTTAAAATTGTGTTGATGCCTTCTGATCCCCATCCTACCTTACCTAGAACACCTCCCCTTCCAATCCCACTTTCATCCACCCAAAATAGCCCCCTCCTTATACATAAGTATTGCCATACTGGGAAAGACCAAAGGTCCATCAAGCCCAGCATCCTTTCTCCAACAGTGGTCAATCCAGGTCACAAATACCTGGCAAGATGCCAAAAAAGTACAAAACATTTTGTACTGCTTACCCCAGAAATAGTGGATTTTCCCCAAGTCCATTTAATAATGGCCTATGGATTTTTCCTTTAGGAAGTCGTCCAAACCTTTTTAAAACTCCACTAAGCTAACCACCTTTACCACATTCTCTGGCAACGAATTCCAGAGTTTAATTACACGTTGAGTGAAGAAATATTTTCTCTGATTCTTTTTAAATTTGCTACATTGTAGCTTCATCGCATGTCCCCTAGTCCTAGTATTTTTGGAAAGCGTAAACAGACGCTTCACATCTACCCGTTCAACTCCACTCATTATTTTATAGACCTCTATCATATCTCCCCTCAGCACCTTTTCTCCAAGCTGAAGAGCCCTAGCCGCTTTAGCCTTTCCTCAAAGGGAAGTCGTCCCATCCCCTTTATCATTTCCGTCGCCCTTCTTCACCTTTTCTAATTCCACTATATCTTTTTTGAGATGTGGCGACCAAAATTGAACACAATATTCGAGGTGCAGTCGCACCATGGAGCGATACAAAGGCATTATAACATTCTCATTTTTGTTTTCCATTTCTTTCCTAATAATACTTAACATTCTATTTACTTTCTTAGCCGCAGCTGTACACTGAGCAGAAGGTTTCAACGTATCATCGACGACACCTAGATCCCATTCTTGGTCTGTGACTCCTTCCTAGTCTCCCTCCCCCCTGCAAAGATAGAACCTTCCTTCTACCACCCTCCAGTCATGTCAGACTCCCCTAGTTCTACCTAAGATCCCTAGTAGTCTAATGGTGGCAGTGGGAGCAGGAACAAACCCTTGTCACTCCTGCTCCCACCTCCCACCACTAGGGATCTTAGGTAGGCCCCGGGGGGGGGGGGGTCTACCATAACTAGGGGGTGGGAGGCAGTTATATCTTTGCTGGAGGGTGCAGGATTAGAAGAAGGGGGGTTATTTTAAGTAGATGAGATAGGGAACAGAAGGGGGGGGGGACATTCCAGGATGATGGGAAGGGGATTGGAGGGGCTGAACACAATTTCAAAAGTTATACGGGTTCTGGCTGATAACTGTCTTATACAGGCCCTGACTGAATATCGACCGGGACCCACATAAGCTGCAATGGTGAAGACAACCACAGTTAACCCCAGATATTCAGTGCTGGTACTCAGACATGGCCTGGCATTGAATAACCAGGGCTAATTTAGCTGGCACTGACCACCATCAGCTGAATATCTGCCACACTGTTTTTATGCATGAAGAGGCATGTGAGACCTTGGATAGGTGAGTGATACAGCTAAGAAAATTAATGATCAAGCAGGAAGGATCTCTTGTCATTTAGTATAAAGTGACCCTAGTGTCCCTCGCTAACATCAGTTTTAGATTTGTATATGAGAATTTGCAACTGATCGCCTTCTAAACTACCATTCTTGAATCAATCCCAAGTGGTAGCTTGCATTCTTAGTATCAAAGACTAACTTGTTAACCCTCATGGCACCAAAGACAAGAGAGTATGCACAACTGAATAGATAGGTCTCATAAAAGATAAAGCATGCCTGGTCTAAAATACCCAATAATTGTGACAGGCATTCATGTGTTATAGGGTATCTACTATCTGATGCTCTAATTTTGGTGCACTCCTACCCTTTCATAACCTTATGTACAAAGAGCTTACCAACAAGATTGTAAAAATCCATCACATTTGTGAAAAAAACAAATATGCGCTAATCTTCCTGAGATTGCTGACTTAGAGTGCCCTCAATTTTGGTTTTAATATGAAGCTTAACACCGTCTCAGTGGAAAAAATTATCTCTACTGTCACTTTGTCATACCTGCAAAATTCAATAAAAGCAAGCATAGTTTTATGTATTTCTTTCTGGTATTCTTTACAAGAAGGTTCATGATCAAGTCCCAATCTTTGGAGGCTCAAGATTCTAGACTTCCTGAGAGACAGGAGTTCTGATGTGGTCAGCCAAAGGATTGAAAAGATAATAACTTAAAATGAGACAAAGCATTAGCCAGGTTATTTTTTTTACACCTGGAGCGTGTGCTAGTCTGATTAATTTCAGACCTGCAAGTTAGCCAACCAGAGCTAACTGAGTAAAACTGGCTAGAAAATGTTGAATGGGTCAAAGTTTAACTGAACCCTGGGAATCGCTCTAATGTCATCTCATTTTGTCTAGGTGAAATTTGTGTAGACTAATGTACATTCATTTGCACATCTTTGGTTTGTTAATATGCTTTTAAAAATTTAGGGCCCAACATTCAAAAGAAATTATACATTTACTGGCAGCTGGTAAATGTATAACTTCCTTATCTGCAGATTTTCATGGCTAGTAGGTGCCTAATTTGGGGCAATTTGATAAAGACAATGGGCACAATATTCAGACCACAGGAGTTAACCTGGCTAACTCCCCTGGTCAGCACTGAGCTCAGATATTCACTGTCAGGCCATTTCCAGTGACTGGCATATCCAGTTTATTTTGGACAGTTCAAACTTAACAGGCCAAGCCGATATGCAGTGCTGGCTAGTTAAATTTGAACTGGCCAAAGATAGGCCTGGTATTCGTGCGGCCAAATATGGCTGCCAAACTCAAGCTGAAAATCTGTGGATGGTTATATCACACGATATAACTGGCTATCCACTAGCTGCTAATCACCATGACCCACTGAAAATTTGTGGATAGCCGGTTATGGGGCATTTAATCAGTCAGGTGCTGATCCTGGCTGGCTAAATGCTTTTGAATATCGGTTGGCCTATAAACACCCATTTGTCTTTATCAAATAGGCTCACAAAACCTGCTGAGGCCGATATTCAGACTTCGGGAATTAGCCTGGCAAACTCCTGTGTTCACCACTAAACCTGGATATTTATTGCCGGGCCGTTTCCGATACCGGCACTGAATATCTAATTTGTTGGGATATCGACTAAGCGTATTCTATATACCGCACCTAAATCTAGGTACCCTTATAGAATACGCTTAATCGGAAATGTTTTCTGCGAGGATTTTTTAGGTACCGTATATAAAATCTGGCACTTAGCGGCTAGCTGCTAGCCTGCTATGTCACTTGACTTAGCCGGTTAAGCGCATATATTTAGTGCTAACCGGCTAAGTTTAGCAGTTAAGATAGGCTAAGCACTTAACTGGTTAGTGTTGAATATCGGCTTAACCAGTTAAGTTGCCGTGGTCAAAACTGAAACCGGATATTAAATGCTGGTCACCGGATATGGCCCTTCATTGAATAACCGGGGTCAGCACTCGTGGGGACAGCTAACTGCACTGCCTGTTGCTGGCTGATATCATGGGCTGGTGTTTTGGTGCTTTCTGATTGTCATTATGGGCCTGAAGGTCTGACAGTACTCAGTGGCGTTCCAAGGGGCGCTGACACCCGGGGCGGATCGCTGATGCGCCCCGCCCCCCCGGGTGCAGCGCCCCCCCCTCCCGTGCAGTGCGACCCCCCCCCCGGTGAAGGGACACCCCCCACCCTGGTGAAAGAACACCCCCCCCCCGAGTGAATGCCGCTGGGGGGGTGCCGCGCGCCGGTCATCGTCGTTCATTTCCATGTTCCCTCTGTCCCGGAACTGGTTGCTTCCTGCTCCGGGGCAGAGGTAGCATGGAAACGAACGACACTGACCGGCGTGTGGCACCCCCCCCCAGCGGTATGCACCCGGGGCGGACCCCCCCCCCCCTTGGTACGCCACTGACAGTACTGCAACTTGATTCAGTGCCAGCCAAGCACCAGAGAAGGAGAAATTGGAGGTTCAACGGGAAGGAACAGCACCAACCATGCTGACAGCTAAATCCATCACTGATTATTATACCAGTGTATCTCTCAAATATTCTTTAATTCTTGCCATCTGCACATATGTAAAACAAAACAAATTACAAATTAAAAAATGGAAAAGGAGCAAAGCACACAGCACCCCAAACCATTACATTTCAAACATGACATAGCATTGTTGTAAATGTTTGTTTATTTACTTGGATTCCAGTTTGTTTCATTGGAAGCTTCCAGCAACCCGGTAGTTACACATTATAAAAGGGACTGTGCTCCATACGGTGAACGTGGAGTAAATAAGCAGAAGATAGCCAAAGTTTTATTTGCTTTGGAAATCGAATGACATTAAAAGCTGAGTCAATTCCAGCATTCCTACCTTGAGCCAATGAAAGAACGCATCAGGAGATGGCAACAAATGAGTGTCAGCTTCTTCACACAAGCTGTATGACACTCTCAGTGAAGAGAAAAGTCTTTAGAAATGGAGAATTCTGGTTATTGTTCTTGTTTAATGATGTTAGTCATACACTGGGCACAAAGAAGTGATTTTTAATCATGTCCCGAATTTTCTTGTTCTTAGAATCTGCTGTCTGGTGTTGGTGGTTTTGCACCCCAGCTGTGGCAAGATTAAGAAGAAAAGTGCTGGTTCTACTTTTGCCACTGCTGCTGCAGCTACATTGGGTCACAATCTAATTCACGTTTGCTCCTTCATGATCTAACGGTCCCAAAGATTCCCTCGCAGGCTTTCTGCTTCTGATGTACCTGAAAAAGTTGTTACGGTGTGTTTTAGCCTCTGCGGCAAGTTTTTCTTCATATTCTCTTTTAGCCTTCTTTATTACTGCTTTGCTTATGTTGCTTCTTATTTTCTTCATTTGGGGCCTTTTTCCATTCTTTGAAGCACAATCTTTTGGCTGTAATGGCCGCTTTTACTTCACCTTTTAACCATGCAGGCTGATGTTTTCTCTTCTTTCCACCTTTGCAAATACGTGGAACGGTGGAATGCATCTCGACTGGGCTTCCAAGATGGTATTTTTCAATAACATCCACACCTGATTTAGTGTCCTAACCTTTGCAGCTGATCATTTTAGTTTCTTTTTAACTATTCTTCTCATTTTATTATGGTCACTTTTTCAAAAAGTAAATGCAGCTACAGTAGATTTCTTTTGCGGGTTCATCTTAGATAGTAGCTCAACCTTGATCATGTTATGATCACCTTTTCCCAGGAAACCCAACACCACCACCTCTCACACTATGCCCTGCATTTCAAAAAAGACCAGATCCAAAATTGCTCCCCTTCTCGGTTTCTGGACCAGCTGCTCCAAGAAGCAGTCGTTTATTACATCTAGAAATTTTATCTCCACGGCACTGCCTGATGCAACATTTATCCAGTCAATATCGGGGTAATTAAAATCACCCATTATTATAGCATTGCCCAATTTGCCAGCTTTCCTAATCTCTGTAAACATTTCTTCATCCATCTGTTCATTCTGTCCCAGTGGACAGAACGACAGCCCTACAAGAATACTTCTTCCCTTCACACATGGAATTTCTATCCATAATGATTCCACCCTGATATCCGTGTCATGTGGAATGTTTATTTTATTTGATTCAATTCCCTCTTTAACATATGGCACAACCCCCCCCCCCCCCTATTTGATCCTCTCTATCATTGCAATACAATTTGTACCCTGTTAACACAGAGGGGCATTTTCGACCGGGGACACCCATCTCTAAGGGCGCCCATCTCCGAGGATGGTGCCGCGAAGGGGTGGGGCCGACCATATTTTCGAACGAGATGGCCGGCCATCTTTCATTTCGAGAATACGGTTGGGGCCGGCCAAATTTTAGAGATGGCCGGCCTCGATTTTCGCCGATAATGGAAACGGAGGCTGGCCATCTCAAACCCGGCCAAATCCAAGGCATTTGGTCGTGGGAGGAGCCAGCATTTGTAGTGCACTGGTCCCCCTCACATGCCAGGACACCAACCGGGCACCCTAAGGGGCACTTCTAAAATTAAAAAAAAAAAATTAAAATAGCTCCCAGGTGCATAGCTCCCTTACCTTAGATGCTAAGCCGTCCAAATCCCCCCCAAAACCCACTCCCCACAACTCTACACCATTAATATAGACCTTATGGGTGAAGGGGGGGCACCTACATGTGGGTTCAGTGGGTTTTGAGGGGGGTTGGAGGGCTCCCATTTACCACCACAAGTGTAACAGATAGGGGGGGATGGGCCTGGGTTCACCTGCCTGAAGTGCACTGCACCCACTAAAAACTGCTCCAGGGACCTGCATACTGCTGTCAGGGAGCTGGGTATGACATTTGAGGCTGGCATAGAGGCTGGCAAAAAAAGCTTTTAAAGTTGTTTTTTTGAGGGTGGGATAGGGTTAGTGACCACTGGGGGAGTCAGGGGAGGTCATC
This sequence comes from Microcaecilia unicolor, assembly GCF_901765095.1. Classification (NCBI taxonomy): domain Eukaryota; kingdom Metazoa; phylum Chordata; class Amphibia; order Gymnophiona; family Siphonopidae; genus Microcaecilia; species Microcaecilia unicolor. Next base: position 450,121,666 of record NC_044032.1, read on the forward strand.
CCCGATTCCCTCCGATGGTCATCTGGTCAGTTTGGGCACTTTTTTGGGACTTGAACCTGAAAAAAAGGGACCAAATAAAGTGGACCAAATTCTCGCCAGAGATGCCCTTCTTTTTTCCATTATCGGCCGAGGGCACCCATCTCTTAAGCACGCCCTGGCACACCCCTGTTCCGCCTTCGCTACCCTTCCAACACGTCCCCTTGAAGTTTGGCCGGCTCCGCGACAGACTGCAGTTGAGGTCGGCCAAAATCGGCTTTCGATTATGCCGATTTCACCGCCCTTGAGAGATGGCTGGCCATCTCCCGATTTGTGTCGGAAGATGGCCGGCCTTCTCTTTCGAAAATAAGCTGGACAGTGTCCCATTGATTGTCCTCTTTCCACCAAGTCTCTGAGATGCCTATTATATCTACCTCATCATTTAGTGCTATATAGTCTAACTCTCCCATCTTATTTATTAGGCTTCTAGCATTTGTATACAGGCACTTAAAATTGTGTTTTTTTTTCTTTGATCTACAAACTGCTTAGAAGTTGAAGGGGATAATGCGCATCCTTTATCCTGCTCTCTCATTAAGCACACCTGGCTTACTTTAAGCATTGTTGAAACCTCTCTACTGAGATTCCCTAAATGTCCTGTTTCAATGTAGCCTTCAACGATACTCCACACTGAACCATGCGCTCCTGGGCAAGTGTCGGCTCCCCCCCCCCCCCCCCCCACCACCACCATTTTAGTTTAAAAGCTGCTCTATCTCCTTTTTAAAAGTTAGTGTCATCAGCCTGGTTCCATCCAGGTTAAGGTGGAGCACATCCTTTCGGAACAGTCTCCTCATTTCCCAGAATGCCGCCCAGTTCCTAACAAATCTAAATCCCTCATCCCTGCACCATTGTCTCAACCATGCATTGAGACTTTGGACCTCTGCCTGCTTTCTGGATCCTGCACGTGGAACAGAGAACATTTCTGAAAATGCAACCCTAGAGGATCTGGACTTCAGCTTTCTACCTAAGAACCTAAATTTGACTTCCAGAACTTCCCTCCCACATTTTCCTATGTCATTGGTACCCACATGAACCAAGGCAGCTAGCTCCTCCTCAGCACTATCTAAGATCCTGTCTAGATGACGCGTGAGGTCCGCCACTTTTGCCCCAGGCAGGCAAGTCACCCGGCAATCCTCACATCCACCCACCACCCAGCTATCTATATGCCTAATGATCGAATCACCAACTACAACAGCTATCCTAACCCTTCCCTCCTGGGCAGAACTTGGAAACATATCCTCGGTGCTGTGTTTTGCTCCCTGTGCATTTTTTGCAGGGTAGGAATTTCACTTTCTGAGAGTAGAATACATCTGCAGGCTTCTTACAGTTGCAGGATTAAAAAGAAAAAGCCTTTCTACAGCATGAATCCCTGATGATTAACACGTATGCCTAAGGCATTGTGCACAGGGCAGTGGGTGTGGGGAGGGGAGGAGAGGAGGGAGAAGAGAATTTCACTAGCAGGATTGGGTGCTCAGAATTTGAATTCTAAGAGTTTTTTTCTTTTCACTAGCAGGATTGTGGGGCAGTCATCAGGTGAGGGTGGCAACTTTACAAGCTGCTATGCTATAAACATGTTTAAAAAACAAAAGTTATGCTGTCCCTCATGCCATGTTGCATGCACACAGGCATTAAAGCTGCACATGAGCTGCAGGTTTGAACTTCACTTGACAGGATATGAATTCCTGTTTTATTGCTGTTAGCAGCCCAAGAGCGGCTGAGTGTGTCAACCAGTTCCTAATCCAGTTCACCACGTTGGGTCCTATCTTCAGCCTGTCAAGTTTATTCAAGAGCCTCCTGTGGGGAACCATGTCAAAAGCTTTGCTGAAATCTAAGTAGATTACGTCTATAGCACGTCCTTGATTCAATTCTCTGGTCACCCAGTAAAAGAATTCAATGAGATTCGTTTGGCACGATTTACCTTTGGTAAAACCATGTTGTTTCGGATTTTGCAACTTATTGGCTTCCAGGAAATTCACTATCCTTTCCTTCAGCATTGCTTCCATTACTTTTCCAATAACCAAAGTGAGGCTTATCAGCCTATAGTTTCCAGCTTCTTCCCTATCACCACTTTTGTGAAGAGGGACCACATTCGCTCTTCTCCAATCCCCCAAAACCTCTCCTGTCTCCAAGGATTTATTAAACAAATCTTTAAGAGGACCCACCAGAACCTCTCTGAGCTCCCTCAATATCCTGGGGTGGATCCCGTCCGGTCCCATGACTTTGTCCAACTTTAGATTTTCAAGTGGTTCATACATACACGTTTCCGTGAATGGTGAACGGTGCTATATCTGCTCCATTCTCAAATGTACTTTTGCCAATCAATCGTTCTCCTTCTCCAGGATTTTCTTCAGTGAAAACAGAACAAAAGTATTTGTTTAGTAAATTTGCTTTTCCTTCATTATCCACATAGCGGTTCACAGCATCTTTCAGTCTCACAATTCCATTTTTAGTCTTCCTCCTTTCACAAATGTACCTAAAGAAATTTTTGTTGCCCCTCTTTACATTTGTAGCCGTTTGTTCTTCCGCTTGCGCTTTTGCCAGATGTATCTCTCTCTTGGCTTCTTTCAGTTTCATCCAGTATTCCTCTCCATGTTCCTCCTCTTGAGTTTTTGTGTATTTCATGAACGCCAACTCTTTAGTCTTTATTTTCTCAGCCACTTGCTTGGAGAACCATATCGGTTTCCTTTTTCTCTTGTTTTTATTTACTCACCTTACATAAAGGTTTGTGGCCATATTTATAGCTTCTTTCAGCCTGTACCACTGTCCTTCCACTTCTTGTATGTCCTTCCAGCCCATCAGCTCCTCCCTCAGGTCATGGGCGTAGCCACGGGCAGGCCCGAGTGGCCCTGGGCCCACCCAATTTGGGGTCAGGCCCGCCCAGCAGCAGCACAGCGATTCCGGTCACACTCGCAGGCTCCAGTCCCCATCATCGTCTTTTACCCCGTGGTGTGCCGCAACTTTCACCCCATCTTCCCTCACCTTCCTTGCAGGCCCACCCAGCAGGTATTCCGGTCGCAGGCTCAGCTTCGGCTCGTACACGCTGCCTGCCGGCTGCCGCTTAACAATCTCCTTGCAGCTACTAAGCGGCAGCGCTAACCTAACCCGGAAGCCCCTCCTCTGCAGAGGAGAGGCTTCCGGGTTAGCGCTGCCGCTTAGTAGCTGTAAGGAGATTGTTAAGCGGCAGCAGGCAGGCAGTGTGTACAAGCCGAAGCTGAGCCTGCGACCGGAATACCTGCTGGGTGGGCCTGCAAGGGAGGTGAGGGAAGATTTGGTATTATCATGCCTTGCTTAAGAATCCTAAAATAAGAGCTTTTTTTCTCGTTTAGTGCCTCTGCCTCATGGTTTTAACGACCGGTATAAATGACCTGGGTCATTATTATGAGACCGTTGTGACCTGTTAGCAAAGAACTGGCTGTTTAAGAATCGTGGCTGGAAAATTCTCAGAAATTTTAAATAGACAAAAAAAAAAAAAAAAAAAGCAATTGCCATAACAGTGGTGTGCAGTAGGCTGTGAAGTATGCTACTCTATGAGGTAATTCAATCTGCCTCATTAAATGCCTCTCAGAACCAGTTTGATTATGAAAGAGTTTTATACATACTGAACTGTTTGGGAAAATGTTTGTCAGTCTATCAGTCAGTCTATCTATCTCCCTAATTTATTTTCTAGTCTTCTAGCAAAATTTGTTGGCATCCTTTTTTAGATAATATAAAGAAGAGTTTTTACATTCCTCTGGAAAATAATTCCACTGTATTCAGCACGGCTAGGCAGAGAAAATTTTGTGCCCACCCACTTTGGGCTCAGGCCCACCCAAAACTGGCTGTCTGGCTACGCCACTGCCTCAGGTATTCCCCCATTTTACTAAAGTCAGCATGCTTGAAATCCAGGACTTTGAGTTTTGAGTGGCTGCCCTCCATTTCAGCTGTTGTATCAAACCAAACTGTTTGATGGTCACTGCTGCCCAGGTGGGCACCCACTCGGACATTTGACACACTATCCCCATTTGTGAGCACCAGATCCAGGGTCGCTCCCTCCCTTGTGTGTTCCATCACCATTTGTCTTAGCAGAGCACTTTGAAAAGCATCCACGATCTCTCTACTTCTTTCCGATTCCATAGATGGAACCTTCCAATCTACATCAGGCAGATTGAAATCTCCCAGCAACAGCACCTCTCTCTTCTTTCCCAACTTTTGAATATCTGTAATCAGATCTTTATCCAGTTCCTCTGATTGTGTCGGAGGTCTATAGACAACACCCATGTGGACAGAGGTTCTATCATCTCTTTTTAAGGTGATCCATATCACTTCTTCCTTTCCCCAGGCCCCTGTCATTTCAGTCGCTGTGATATCATTTCTCACATACAGAGCTACTCCTTCACCTTTACAACCATCTCTATCCTTCCTAAATAGATTATAGCCTGATATGTTTGCAACCATTGAGCCATGTCTCCGTGATTGCAACAATGTCTAAGTCTGCCTCTAACATCAGGGCTTGCAGGTCATGAACTTTATTGCTTAGACTGTGAGCATTTGTGGTCATTGCTTTCCATCTACATTTCAGTGGAATTTTTATCTTCTGTTTAGTTTTTTGTTTAGTCTCACTTCCTGCTGTGTTGGTAAGAAGTGATTTGCTAAGATTGTTGTTTTCATTGCTTTCTTTTCTACTTCGCATCTTGTCTTTAGCTTTAGCTGGGGGTGGCCATTTGAAATGAACTGCCTCCATATGCCACTCCTTATGCTGCTCTGGTGGCCACCTTTACTATGGATGAGTTTGTGACATGACTTCCAGTAGGTCAGTTACTGTTCGGTGGCCATTTTTAAAAATTGGACAGATGATGACTTCTTTCATATATTTCATTGTGGCTTGCTTTAAGGGCCATCTTTAGTAAGGCTGAGTTTGTGCTATCACATTCAATAGGCTTTACTAAGGCGCCAGGGCCATGCCTAGGGTCTCTGGTGCCCCCCTGCAGATTATCATTTGCCCCCCCCTCCCCCTGTGTGGCACAAGATGCAAAGGAAATAGGAGCTGAAAGATGGAGTGCATCTTTGTGGGATTGCTGAACAAATAGAGGGTTTACAACCACTTAGCTTTTCATGCTTTCATGTTCACGAAATTAGTAATTAAATCTTTGATATCTAACTGGGCACATATATCATTCTCAATAGCAATCATGGCAAGGCTTACAAGCCTTTCTTGTGAAATACTTGATCGCAAATAATCCTATATAATAATTCTCACCTCCAACAGGATGTGCCTGGGACTGTGCCTCCCTTGGAGGTGGTCTGCTAGGCAGACACGCACTGATGTCAGTGACGTCAGTGACAGCTGATACCAAAGCAAGGGGAGGAGTAGGAAAACACGTGGAGTGTGTTTCTCTACTCCTCTCCCTATGTTACAGCCCACTGCACCCCCCTTCCGCGACCCAGTCGACCCCCCTTCTTGGCGAAAACCATCCCCCGCCGCCGTCCAGTACCTGTGCTGACGGGGGACCCCAACCCCCATCAGCAGAAGTCCTGTGCTGGCCTTCGCGCCGTTGCTTCTTCAATGATCTTCGGTTCAAGTTCTTCTGCGTGCGTCTGACATCAGACGCACACAGAGCAACTTGGACACATAATCATTGAAGAAGCAACGTCTCGAAGGCCAGCACAGGACTTTTGCTGATGGGGGTTGGGGTCCCCCATCAGCACAGGTACTGGACGGTGGCGGGGGATGGTTTTCACCGAGAATTGGGGTCGACTGGGTCGCGGAAAGGGGGGGGGTGAAAACGGAGGGACGGCAGAGTCTGGAACAGCGAGGGGAGGGAGGGTGGGGGATGGCCTTGCTAGCGCCCATTTCCTTCCCTTTTGAAATGGGCATTTTTTACTAGTTTTTTATGATTTTTGACCGTGAAAATGATCGCTCACCACTTGCCACACTGACAGGAATTGTCAGCAATATTCTTAGAAACAAATTGCTATACATTGCAAAATAAGATAGCAGATGTAAATTCTCAAAGTGGACATATTCCAAACACTAAAATGAAAATAAAATGATTTTTCTCTACCTTTGTTGTCTGGTGACTTTCTTTTTCTGATCATTGTTAAGTCTCTGACTCTAAAGTTTAGCAATTTCATTAAAGCAAAATATATTTTCACATATCACAGACTCTTCCTATCCAAGGAGAATCTTTTATATAAAAACAAACACCAAAAAAAATCAATCAGAATTTCACTTACCAGCTCTTCTACACTACACGTCAGCTAAACTTCCTCTTTTGAAACTACTGTTGGAACCACCAGCCAATGAAATGGCTTTTAGCTGTAGCTATCTGGTTACCTGACACATCATTGCAGTCATGCCCTCCTCTCGGTGTACAAGCTCAGAAAAAAAAAAAAACTTTGAACCACTTACAGATTTTAACAATTACACTATTTAGTTTTTATTTCTCCCAAGTCTCACTTGCACACCTCCCTCCAAACCAGGCTGTTCTCTTTAATTTGAATGTTGTTCAAGCTCACCCTGAATGAGGAGTTCTTCCCACACCAAAGACATATATAGCATTGGTTGTATTCTTTCAAACAACTTCAGCAGAGCCTGCCTGCCTCAGTGAGCACTGCAGTCGAAGAGGGGAGGGCAGGGGAGAGAGGAGAATCACAGCTTCAGGTAAAACATTTTGCAAGTGAGCTGACCTCAGGAAAAAGGTGCCGGTAGGTGGCCTCCAGAGGTTGGCGCCCCCCTGCGGTGCTTACCCCGCTTACCGTGTTGGCACGGCCCTGTAAGGCGCATAGATACCCATGTGTGCCCTGGGTGGTAATTCCATTTTTGCCACAAGCACAAAACACGTGGTAGATAATCCTGCTTATAATTGAACGAGACAAACGCCCAAGTTCCGACCTAAATCGGGAGATGGACGTTAATCTCACAAAAACGAGTAAATCCATATAATCGAAAGCAATGTTTCAGTGCGTCCGTGTCGCTCGTACGTGGACGTAAAAACGTCCAAATAAGAGGCGTGTCGGGGGCGTGTTAGGGGCGGTGATACGACGTGGGCGGGTACAACGTATAACGAATTTCAAAATGGCTCTGGTTCAGCGGGAAGATGGGCGTAATAGGATGGACCCGAAATAAAAGCGACCAGAGCAAGGGGGAAATCGTCTTTAGACCCATTAGCGATTGTGCGTAGTTGGAGAGTGGCGACATTGTTGGTGGAAGAGCTGAAGTGGTGGTTGCAGAGAGAAAGCCGAGCGTGTTGAGTACCTGTGACGGTCGTCTGTGTGCCCTGCCTCTTTTTGTGTCTTACCCTTTGACCGTTCCTTACTCCTACTCCTTTGCTCCATCGCCCCCTTCCCCTCCCCCTATCCCTCCCCATTCACTCTTCCCACGTGTATACTCTATTCCCTGACCTCCGTTTGTCTCTGTGTTCCTGTACTGTTTGGCGAGTGAGTGGCCAGAGGGCGTGGTGGCTGGAAGTGAAAGATCTGTGTGTGTTGCTGTTTGTTTGACTACTAGTCCTAATACTTGCACTGGTGGTGGGGATATGGATGCACTTAATGCACTTGTGGCATGCATGCTACACGAAGAGGCCACCCACCGCAGGAGGTATTCACGGCCCCGAGTGTTTAGGCCCCGCACCACCTTCCTACAACTCACTGACCAGCAGTGTCTAACAAGGTTCAGGTTTGATAGGGCCACCATTCGTCAGCTGTGTGAGCAGCTGACACCCCTCCTTCAGCCCCAGACACGTAGGAATAACCCCATCCCTGCCCACCTCAAAATCACTTCCGCTCTCTCTGTCCTGGCCACTGGCAGTTTTCAATCCGTATTAGCTGCTAACACAGGCCTCACCCAGGCTTCTATTTCACACTGTCTCACCCAGTTCCTGGATGCCTTCATAACTCACACCTCACACTACATCACTTTCCCCACCACCCCCCAGGCCCTGCACAACAACATGGCCGCCTTCTATGCTGTTGCTAGATTCCCCTCGGTCATCGGTGTGATAGACTGCACACACGTAGCCCTCAGACTCCCCCGGGCACACGAAGCCACCTACAGAAATAGGAAGGCATTTCATTCTATGAACATGCAAGTTGTATGTGATGCCCAGGGGGAGATATTAGACTTGTGTGCCAGGTACCCCGGCTCCAGCCACGATGCCTACATCCTACAGCACTCGGGCATCTTCCGCAGGTTCGAGCGAGGGGAGTTCATTGGTGGATGGCTACTAGGTAAGTGCAACATGCATGTACCACCCATACTAGACCTCCTCCACTGGGCAACCCTCCGCCCTGGCTTCCTCCACCACAACCCACTATCCAAATCCCCCCGCCCCCCTGTACCTGCTCCAAGCGATACACACTCATCTATCTCATTCTGCTTTTCTGCAAAGGTGACCGAGGCTACCCGCAGAGGACATGGCTCATGACCCCCATGATCCACCCACAACCAGGGCCAGAAGAAACCTACAACAGGAGACATCGCAGCACCCGGGGGATCATTGAGCGCACCTTTGGTTTATTGAAAAACCGCTTCCGCTGTCTGGACCGGTCTGGAGGAGAGCTGCTCTACAGTCCAGAAAAGGTGGCCAAGATCTTTGTGGCGTGCTGCATGTTACACAATTTGGCCCAGCGCAGAGGACAGCCTCTCCCAGAGGAGCCACAGCCACCACCAGAAGAGGCCCCAGATGAGCTGGAAGAGGAGCCCCCTCCACCCCCAGCCCACAGAGCAGAGCTCAATGCCTACCAGCTTGGCGTAAGAGCAAGACAAAGACTCATTGAAACAAGTTTTAGGTGAAAGTAAGTGAACATTTATTTTTTACATTCAGTGCATGTGTGTGTTCAACCCCACCACCACCACCACCACCACCACCCCCCTCCCACACCCACCCCCCTCCCACCAACCCTCACCCTACAGCATGTCCCATCATTTTCCCCTTCCCTTCCCCCGTCCCCTCCTACCCCTCCCACGCCCTTCCTTTGCAGCTGGTGCTGCACGGGAAGTCTCTTCACCCTCTTCGGAGCTGCTGCTCCCAGTGTCCTCCTCCCTATCCCCACGGCAGCCTGCGGCTTCGGCTGCACCGTGGAAATCGGGCCACCTTCTTGGTTCTAGTGGTCTGGCCACAGGACCCAGAATGGGAGCAGATTTGGTGGGTGCTGCAGGAGTGGGTGCGGAGGCTGAGGATCGCAATGCCCACCTCTTAGCTGGTGGTTGCTGGTGGTCAGTGGAGGAGGATGTTGATGGCAGGGGCTGCTCCAGCAGCATGGGGGCTGGAGTAGGCGCGGTGCCCTGAGGGCGCAGGTGTTGGATGCTCTGCTCCAGCCGTCTCAGTTGCTGGAGCACCTCCTGGTGGCCTTCACGTTGCGCCTGGAGGAGTTCCTGGTGTGCTCGCTGCTGTGCCTCCAGTGCTTGGCGCTGCAGCTCCAGTTTCTGCTGCCGGTACTCCTCCAAGCGCACGTTGTGGCGGAGTAGTTCCGTGGCCAGCCGCAGGAGTTGCCTCCTTTGGCCGGATGGCCTCTGGCGGGGAGCTGGGCCCTCCTCCTCCTCAACAAAGTCCTCCGGTGCTGGAGGTGCGGCCTCTGCTGGTGCAGGTGGTGGTGGTGGTGGTGGTGGCAGAGGCTGGACAGCTGGTGCAGGTGGTGGTGGTGGTGGTGGTGGCAGAGACTGGACAGCTGGTGCAGGTGGTGGTGGTGGTGGTGGCAGAGGCTGGACAGCTGGTGCAGGTGGTGGTGGTGGTGGTGGTGGCAGAGGCTGGACAGCTGGTGGTGGCAGAGGCTGGACAGCTGGTGCAGGTGGTGGTGGACGCAGAGGATGCACAGCTGGTGCAGGTGGTGGTGGATGCCGAGGATGCACAGCTGGTGCAGGTGGTGGTGGACGCCGAGGATGCACAGCTGGTGCAGGTGGTGGAGGTTGGACGGCTGGTGCTGCAGGCTGTGGAGGTTGAGGCTGGACTGGTGGTGTAGGGCGTTGGCCTTGCAGGCCACTAGGGCCAGCCTCCTCTGAGTCATCACCTGTATAGCACAAGAGTGAGGAATAGTGTTGGTGCAAATAACCCACTTTTGTCTTTCAGCATTCATATACATTGGTATGTCCCCCAACCTGATGACCCAGCAGAGATGGTGAGGAGGAATGGAATTGACACGGGTACGAAAGAGAGAGCCCCGCAGGCAGCTGGGTAGAGGTGGTGGATGAGCAGCCAAGAGAAGGACACCACTCACAACGTTGTGCTCAAGCTGTTAGTTGTATAATTGTTAAATTGAACAACATTGCAGCATGTGTTGTGTTACTACTGACTTGCTAAACTGCATAGAACTGCTTTATGACCCCCATTACAGGCTCCTTCAATTGAATGCATGTGGCCCACACTCAGTAGAGCACAGAGGTCACAGGAGGAACTAGGCACAGTTTGGTAATGGGAAAATAGGAGGGAGTAGTAGGGAAGGACGGCCCCCAAAGTTCTGCCACAGTAGTAACCTACACACACCCATAGGAGCCAACTGGAAAGTAGTATTGGGGGTGCTAAGCCCAGTGACCAACACTCCTCCCTGCACAGCTACATGATCTTTTCTCAATATTGGGGGTGCTCACACACACACACACAGCACCCACCCTGTCTGCTTGCTCCTATAACACACATGACCACTACCACTACTCAAATAGAGCTTACAATTAATTCAATAAATATGGGCACACAGGACAAGTAAGAGGAAACCCAATGACAACAGTAGGGATAGGGAGTAAGGGTAGAGAGCTAGTGAGTAGGGGTTACCAGGTCACAACAGCATCATAAAGGTGGCCTGTTAATATACATAAAGACAGCCAGAGAGATACTCCCCCCCCCTCCTCCTGCCCCGCACTCCTCACCTCCCTCCCCCTGACCCCAACTTCTATAACACAAGTGTACTGCAGCACAACAGATACCCCAACTGCATAATGAAACACCTACCTGAGTCCTCAGCCTGGCCCGAGGTGTCCAGGGAGCCAATCCCATGGATGCCCTCCTGGGGTAGGAGGGAGTACACCATCAGCTCCATGGGTGTAAGGTTGGCAGTGTCATTGCCTGGGGGATTGGCCCCCGCCTTCCTCCGAACATCCCTCCTCAGCTTCCGCCACTTCCTCTTGCAGTCCTCCACGTCTCTCCCAGCATGGAAGACAGCATTCAGGCTGTCCCGTACTGCCTCCCATTCGCGCTGCTTTAATGTTGCTACCAGCCTCTGCCCTGTAGGAGCAAACAGACTCCGGTGCCGCTGTACTATTTCTTGCACCAGGAGCTCCACCTCTGCTTCGACAAAATTACCCTTCCGGGTCGGCGGCATGCGTGGTGGCATTGTACCAATGGGGTTTTCGAAAATATGGAGTGGGCGTTTATATAGGCGCCAAGAACGCCCATTGAGATGGGACCATAGGCGATTCTGATATGGGCGTTTCTTTTTCAATTATACACATAATTGCTAAGCGTGCCCAGTTCAGATAGCGATTAGGAACACATGGTTTCGATTATGAGTAGATAAGTATGGGCGTCTCCACCTGCCTTCCCTTTCTTCATTGCCATTTTACCTGCCATTTCCTGCACTTAGACCTTGCCCGTTGTTCGTAATAATCATTTACAGGGTTTTACCCTCACTTATATGAAGGTATGTGTTTAGCAATGTATGCTTGGGTACACCTGTGTATTTAGGGGGGGGGGGAATTATTGTTGGCCCTCAGCCACCACGCCTTCCGTTTCCTGTCTTCCACATCCCCTGATGCTCCCTTCCTTTCTCCCATTCTCTCTGCCTGGTTGTAGCAGGCAGTGTGTGGGGGCCAAGAATTTAGTACAGTCGGCCCAAATCAAGCACCCCTCGGTAAGGGTCATTTCAATCAGGGAGATGTGCAGCTAATGTTCCAGAAGATAAAAGGCGCACTACACAGTCTTGAAACAGACGTTCATGGTAAGCTCTCATTTGTCTGCCACCTCTTCTCTTTGTGCTCATAGTCAAGGAGTGTGCATTCACTGTATGTATGTAGTCTGGAGTCAGATGTTAGGTAGCTCTCTTTTCACCAGGTTCCTGTGCACTGTACTGTGGGGTTGGCAGGTCCTCAGTGGTGTGGGCCAGCTGTTGGAGGTGCTGTATTGGTTCCCGGTAGCTTCCATCTTCCTTGTTTATGTGGTGTACCCCAGTCCCCATTTATGAAGTGGCCACCCATTCTCAAGGTCCATAGGCGGGGGAGGGGAGAATGATTAATGCAATGGATGTGTATAGCACATTATGGAACACCTTCCTAAATTGCTCCATAGGTAGTAGGGTAGGGAACATGCACATTACATTGTTTTTAATCGGTAGCCTGGACAAAAAATGATCGAGGTGGCTACAGGTAGTGCCACTGAGGCCTATGACATGGTGGTGAGGGAGAGGGGTGTGTGTACAGGTACCAACCCAAAGTAACTGGTGGTGGCTGCTGTGGCCTAGTGGTTAGAGCACCAGCCTTATAATCATAAGGTTGCTGGTTCAAATCCCACCTAAGGCAACTCACTTCAGGAACAAAGTTTGACACAAACCCAGAATACTTGAATATAACACACTTTGATTGACTACTGGAGAAAGTGTGATCACACCTGCAACTAATGAGCACCATTTTTATTTGTGCCCTTCCCTAACACAAGTATTACATTGCAACTGTGATGAAGTAACCATCCATCTATTGGGTTTCCCATTGTTTCCCTTTTGCTCCTCAGCATTATATACCATAGCTGATGTATTCAATGTGAAAATATGAGCCAGCTGTTTGTAGGTCCTTCTTGGGCCCCCCCCCCCCCCCCCCCCCCACCAATGTGGCTTGTGGGTAAGGATATGTGTCCATCAGACAGCAAACACTGTGTATGTGGTACCTGGAGTTATGTGGAAGTGTGTACCTGGCAGATCACACGTGGTACACTATTAATCTCTTATTGATGGCACTCTGTATTGTGGGTCAGTATGGTGGAGGGGAAGGAGGAAGGGAGAGAGAGATGCTGGCTGGCCATTTTTATTAATGGACACAAATATCCATCCAGCCTCCCCGGCCCAACCCCCCTGCACATATGGCCATGCAGGTTGGAATGAACAGGTGGCGTTCTGTATGGCCAACATTCTCAGACATACATCACCTTCTCATTCACACAGCACATTTAATGCTATGCATATTGCTGCCTCCTTCCTCTCAACTCAACAGCACCATTTGGTGATATGTAATGCACAAGGGAGACAAACACACACACACACCCTGATAGTTATATTGTAACAGAAACATTTATTTCCCCCCCACCCCCACCCCTACAAAATAAGCCCCAACAATGCCCTCCTCCCCCCCCACAACTCCCCACACACCCCAACAATTCCCTCCCCCACCCCCCACAGAACCCCCAACATTTCCCTCCCCCCACACACACAATCCCAACAATTCCCTCCCCCACCCCCCACAGAACCCCCAACATTTCCCTCCCCCCACACACACAATCCCAACAATTCCCTCCCCCACCCCCACAGAACCCCCAACATTTCCCTCCCCCCACACACACAACCCCAACAATTCCCTCCCCCACCCACTCCCCACACCCCCAACAGGCCCCCCCTATTTAAATTAAGGGCGGCCATGCCCTCTTAGCAAGGCCCTCTGTAGCAGGGCAATGAGCAGCCCCAGCCAGTACCCTTAGTGGGCCCTGGAGCTGCTCATTGCCCTGTCGTAGGGCTCTCACCTCCTGCAGCAGCTGGTGCTGGCCAACTATAAGCTGCTGCTGGCCATCTACCAGCTGCTGCAGGAGGCGCACCACAGTGGCAGGGCCAAAGGCTGGAGGTGGGCCAGGGGACACGGAAGATGGCCCAGGGGATGGAGGTGGGCCAGGGGACACGGAAGCTGGCCCAGGGGATGGAGGTGGGCCAGGGGACACTGAAGCTGGCCCAGGGGATGGAGGTGGGCCAGGCGATGGCGCTGCCTGAGGGGAGGGAGAGGCCTGATACGGAGCTGCAGGTGGGGAGGGGTCCTCATGATTGTCCTCATCCTCCTCATCTATGATGAGGACTCCCTCCTCCGAGTCCTCCTCCTCCTCCTGGTGGGCTGCCTCCTGGCCTGGCTGCTGCTCCTCCTCCTCCTCCTCATCCAGCTGCTCCTGCTCCTCCTGCTCCTCCTGCTCCTCCTCCTGCTCCTCCTGGAGGTGGTGGCCCTCCTCATCCTGGCGCTCAGCTTCCTGCTGGTGGAGCCCTGTGTATGTAAAAGGAGTGTGATTGAGATCAGTGCATACACCATGGCTTGCATAGTGCAGTAGCTGGGTGGCGTGAGGCAGGGGATGGGGCAGGGTGTGGTAAGGCGTAGCCTATGCCCATGGGGAATGAGCTGCATCAGATGACATGAAACAGAACCCTGGACCCTCCTCTGACACACACCACGCAGGACATGTTGCCATACCAAATTCATTGCTGACCAGCATGTTTGCATTGTGAGATGCAACGAGGGGTTGATGGGCAGTTGTTGTAGGAGTTATTGGGGGGGGGGGGGCAGTGGAAAGGGTGTTGAGCACAATTCTTTTATGTGATTTAGGCCATAACATGCAGTACAAGTAGGGCCTCAGGCAGCTGTACCAGGACACAGTAATCAGCCACCACAATAAGGGGAATAGTAAAGTGTGGCATATCATCTCATTCATCTCGGGGGGATGGTCGGACGTTGCAGGCACGCTCATGGGAGAACCCCTGCAACCTGCATCCTTGATCTGGGACAGATATGGTATTACTAGGTGCCTATTAGGCACATGGGAAGTGATATTGTACAACACATTTGCTTTATTCATGATATGTATGTAGTAATCTGTATAGGTGTCCTGTTTTTGAATACTTACGGCGAGCCCTGAGGTGCCTTCGCACCGCCCGGATGAGGTCGGGCCTCTCCCGCCTCACCCGCCAGAACCGCCTCCTCAGGGACTCCAGGTCCCGGTGGACTCCAAAGCGTCTGTAAGATATAAGTTTGTAGAGCAGGGGTCAGGGGTGTTGGTCCTTTTTGTCCTCTGCACACATTCATTTGCTATTCACATACCAGAGAGAGAGGGTCTACAGTGTTGGGGGGGGGGGCACCTCCATTGGTAGTGAATCATAGGAGCCACCTTTTTACCATTTTGGGGGGTGGAACCCCCAGTGGAGATGACCCCTCCCTCCATACATATTTGATATTGGGGGTGGGGTGGTGAAGCACCCACAGCAGCCACCGAGTTGGTTCCTATGCAGATGATGCCAGAGAGGTGGGCATGAGGCCAGACAGTACCGTTTGTATACATTATAATGTATGCTTGTTAAACTACTTTATATGTGTTATCATGACCATGTTATAAAGTATGGTATAGGTTTCATTGGTCTCATGCTTCCACTATTCGGAGGCGTTGTAACCCACTGGCTGCAAAGAGGGGTTGGAAAATGTGGCCTTCACATAACTAACGAAATTGTCACATAACACTAATAGCATAGTCACATACCTAACCTAACGAAATACATTCTTGTAGGGATGTGGGAATGGTGGTCGTTTCAATAACTTACAAATTATTAGTGATTGTGCATGTTCCTATATTACTCATGATCCTTGCATGGACACTCCAGTTACTGCTGGTAACATTGATGACGGAGCTGTTATATGTGTAGGTACAGGAGGGGAGGGGGGTTGGGCCATAACCTTACCTTTCTAACCTTTCCCGGATGCGGGACCAGGCTCGCATGGCCTGCAGCCTGGGGGGCAGGTGATGATGCTGGATAAACAGCCTGTGCCGGTGCCTTACGCACAGCCGCACCAGCAGCAGGCTCTCCTCCTGTCCGAAGTTGGGTTCTCTTCGTTGTGCCATTTTTCCACGTGTTGGAAAAGAAGTGCCTTATATAGACGACCTTGCGTGAGGGACGTCGTTTCATGCACAGCTCCATATATGGATGACCATTCCATATATGGCCCCTATCAGCACGTGGACGCCCTCGTAAGCATAGACGTCTTTGACGTGCACATGCCTGCAGGAGTGTGAAACGTGCCTTATATAGATGAGTATGACGCACCCCACCCGACCCTTTTCCCATATACACAATATGCATTTACTGCATGTTCAGTAGGTGTACAGTGCATGCAGATCCGGACATTCAGATGGGCACATATGATGAAAGTATGGGTGGAGCAGCATGATATGTCTGTAGTTGACACATATATGCGTTCCTCATATATTTCCGTACCTGGATGGCCTGAACAACATGTACTGTACTTGCGATACACCTATGTACATTATTTTACACACCACGTGATTTGGTCGTTTGCACCTGCAATAATCGACCATCTTAGGGCGCCCAATTTAGTCACGCTTATGCGCTCGTCATTTGATTGTTTTCTTACAGGGATAATCGATTATCGAAAAACGCCCACACTATTTTTCCATTATACAGGTCTATTTTTGGACGTTTTCGTAAGAACGTCCTAATTCGTACTTGGGCGATCTTTCCATTATGCCCCTCAATATCTTCTATTTTCTCCCATGTAGTGCTTACCTGGTGATAATCAGCAGTTTACGTGCACTGGCTGCGTAATTGAGTGGTAACTCAATTAGCTCATGAGACCTTACTGCTAAGTCAATGGGTGGCGGTAAGGTCTCAGTCTGAAAATGGACGTGCACTGGTTTTAATTTTGCCGCATGTCCATTTTCCGACACACACACACACACAAAAAAAGCCTTTTTTCCAGGTGCGCTGAGGAAATGGACCTGTGCGCATCCAAAATACGTACCTACAGCAGCTCAGGCTACTTTTAGATGCACCTTAGTAAAAGGGCCCCTTCTTTTCTTATCTGTGGCCACCTTGGAGCTGGCAGACAATCCGGTGCAACATTGAGGAAGGATGTGAATGGCAACTATAAAAGAGGGAGGAAATGGTTCTGTATGGTTTTGTTTTAAGTAAAGTTTTATGGTAATAACAGCAGTGATGTAATGATGTTATATTAAACAGAAAGCATAAACAATGAATACTAAGAATAAACACTCCAGAAGCATGGAAGATTGGCAGGCACAGATCATTGTATGTAATTCATTCTACCATAATATTATCTGTAACTGTTCATACCTTGTATCTCTTCATATTGGAATTGGCTAACGCCGTTTACGATACTATGTAAGCAACATTGAGCCTGCAAAAAGATGGGAAAATGTGGGATACAAATGCAACATACGTGTGTGTGTGTGTGTATATATATATATAGAGAGAGAGAGAGAGAGAGAGCGACAGAGACAGAGAGATAGATATATATGTATAGATATATATAGATATAGATATATAGATATAATTTTTTAAAAATAATCTCACAATGATCTGTGCCTGCCTAACATATATATAGAATCAGGCAAGCAGCCTGATTCTAGGCTGCTTGCTCCCAGTAATAAGCTTCGACTTTCCACAAACATAGTTTGTGGTCTTTACTCCCAGGAATTTGTCTAAACCTTTTGGACCTGAATATACTGACAGTTGTTACCAGAGGCTAAGTTCAAAATTAGCAGTTGACCATTTACTGTGTGAGGCCTTACCGCCTCCAATTTGTTTGGTCGTAAGGGCTCCTGTGCTAACCCCGCAGTAATTGAGCAGTGTGCGGCAATGTGGCTGCGCTGCTGATTACCGCTGGCAACACCCCCATGGAAGAAAATATAAAATTATTTTCTACCACAGGAAACTGCATGCACCACCTTCAGAACTACTGCCAGGCTCCTGCGCTACCCCAGCGGTAGGGTCAATTTTGGCCAGTGCTACCCACACAGTAGCCCTATTGTGCCTTTGTAAAAGGGCCCCTTAAGTAACCATATTCACAGGTAATAACTTGTTATGGCAAAACAGTGTTAGGAATAATAATTAAGGAATTAATACAACTAACCAAAATAAGAATTTTTCCTCTTCCTCAGACCATAATCCAAATAAGGGGGGAGTGAAAAGGAAGATAAGGTGATCATAAAGAGGAAAGATTGGTATAGGCTTCATATGAACCCCCCCCCCCCCCCCCTCTCCAATGATTACTTTACAACTTACTGGCCCTTTATACTTACTGGCTATTTGTCCATCCCTACCACTTTCGTTTTCATCCATAATGTTGGTTGGGGTGATAAACTTTATGGACCAGAGATAGAATCTTAAAAGTTATTCTATGTTTCATAGGGAGCCAGTGTTCTCCTTACAACAATGGGGTACAATGATCAACTTTTTTAGATTTAATTCTTAGTTTTATAGCCATGTTTTGGACGTTCTGCATTTGTTTAGGGCCAAATTCTATAAATAGTGCTGAAAAAACCCGTGCTAAGTGCTATTCTATAAACAGCACTGAAAGTTAGACGCCACAGTAGCATTGTAACATCTACTATGTTCCTATCCTGCTTATTTTCGAAGGAGAAGGGCACCCATTTTTCGACACAAATCGGGAGATGGCCGGCCTTCTCCTAAAGCCGGCCAAATCGGTATAATCGAAAGCCGATTTTGGCCGGCTTCAATTGCTTTCCGTTGCAGGGCCGACCAAAGTTCAAGGGGGCGTGTCGGCATTGTATCAAAGGCAGGACAGGAGCATGGTTAAGAGATGGCTGGCCTTGGCCAATAATGGAAAAAAGAAGGCCGGCCCTGATGAGCATTTGGCCGACTTTACTTGGTCCCTTTTTGTTCACGACCAAGTCTCAAAAATGTGCCTGAACTGACCAGATGACCACCGGAGGGAAACGGGGATGTCCTCCCCTTACTCCCCCAGTGGTCACCAACCCCGTCCCACCCAAAAAAATGTCATACCCAGCTCCATCACAGCACTATGCAGGTCCCTGGAGCAGTTTTTAGTGGGTACTGCAGTGCACTTCACGCAGGCGGACCAAGGCCCATCTCCCCCTACGTGTTACACTTGTGGTGGTAAATGGGAGCCCTCCAAAACCCACCCGAAACCCACTGTACCCACATCTAGGTGCCCCCTGTTACCCTTTAAGGGCTATGGTAGTGTTGTGGGGAGTGGGCTCTGGGGGGATTTGGGGGGACTCAGCACACAAGGTAAGGGAGCTATGCACCTGAGATCAATTTGTGAAGTCCGCTGCAGTGCCGCCTAGGGTGCCCGGTTGGTGTCCTGGCATGTGAGGTGGACCAGTGCACTACAAATGCTGGCTCCTCTCATGACCAAATGGCTTGGATTTGGTCGGGTTTGAGATGGCCGCCATTAGTTTCCATTATCGGCGAAAACCAATGGCAGCCATCTCTAATGCTGGCGATCGCTAAGGGCGGCCCAAATGTTGAGATTGGGCCGGCTCCAACCGTATTATCGAAATGAAAGATGGCTGGCCATCTTGTTTCGATAATATAGTCGGGTACGCCGCTTGACGGGGCCATCATTATAAATGGCCGCCCTTATAGATGGCCGCCTCCGTTCGATTATGCCCCTCCACGTTATTTATAGAATAAGCTTAGTACCAGGATTGGTGCCTAACTTTAGACGCTAGGATTACACCAAGTAAATCCTGGTGGAAATCCTCTTGCCTAAATTAAGGGTTGATCCCTCTTATTCTATAACAGTGTGCATAAATTGTAGGCTCTTATTCACCATGACCCACCCATAGCCATGCCCCCCTTTTGTAACCACATGTAAAATGTACATGAAGATCTCAGTGAGTAAAAATACATGTGTAAATTCTAATGAATGCCAATTAGCACCAATAATTGGTTATTAGCACCCAATTATCAGTGCTAATTTGCTTTTTATTCAATGAAATTGCACATCAACACTAGGTGCATGTCTAAATTTGTGTGCGCAATTCTGAGCATCATATATAGAACTTGAGGTTTAATGTTTGATATCCATATACTATTAGAGAGCATATTGCAGTAGTCAATCAGACTGATTATGAAATAACCTGGGTGCCCAGATGCCATTATAGAATAGGCTCTTACCACACAGCATTGTTGCACCTAAAAAGAGATGCCCACTTATACAATTTCCACCAGAGTGTCTATGGAGGCCACTCCTATTGGCCGACACAAATATATACCAACAAGAAAAAACTAAAGTGAGCATAGTTATCTCCAAGAACAGCTGATAATGTCCAATATTCAAGTCACTTATATCTCCTCTATCATATTGTATGGTTTGGATGGTACTAACCACTATGTGCATAAAGCCCTTTCCACTCAAAGGCAAACTTTACAAAATTATTTGTCAAGTCCTAAGAACTGCAAGGCTGGTTTACTTGCACGCTACATAAGTCACATCATACATTCTTTACACCAAGCATCTTTCTTTCGCTATGGAAAGTTGCCACTTTGGGAAGAATATCAGTAATGCTATTACTCTTTGTAAGCCTGGTAGAATGAGCGTGATGTCATCTATGGCAGCATTGCCAAAATGGCTGCTTCCAGGGAACTGCAAAAACAATTTATAAACAATGGCTTAACAAAAGTTAATTTTCACTTTACGAGGGATGAGTAATTACTTGTCACTACCCAGACATTTTAAGTCTCTATTTAGCACATGAAAAAAAACATTTTTCTGAGTTCTTCTGACAGTTAAGCTCACTTCTAAAATATTTTCTTGATTGTAAATCACTTCAATGTATAAGTCATGGAATCTTCATTGCTTTATTTGAGAATGATGTCCTTTGATCCTTTATGCACAATATACATAGACAAATACATAAAGACAGATGGACAGATAAACAGTTAAACAAATAGACTGGATAACTACATTGATTAGACAGAGATAGACAGATTTATGTAAGAACAAAAGTTACAGAAAACCACATATAGATCTCACTTTCGCGTTCTCATTTTGATATCAATCTATGGGATCTACATAATAAACATTAACATGAACATTAAGGTCCTCTTGTGCTCACCACAAATGGTTTATTGTGCAGAAATGTCTTATAGTTCATGTTAAAGTGGTCCAGGAAGACATTAAGGGGGTCTTTTACTAAGCCACGATAGCAGGGTTAGCTTGTGGTAGAAATCAGCTGACAGTAAATGCCAAGACACCCATTATATTCCTATTGGCATCTCAGAGTTTACCACCTGCTGATTTCTACTGCAAGCTAAAAACACTACCTTGGCTGAGTAAAAGGACCCATAACAGCATGAAATGTGTCATACTAGGTCAGACAGCAATGACTGAAGGAAATGGGAAACTACTAGACATTAGAGAAAGAGGATAAACTTTTATTTATTTATTTATTTATTAAATTTGTATCCCACATTTTCCCACCTATTTGCAGGCTCAATATGGCTTACGTGGAGGGGCATAATCGAACGCGAACGCTCATCTCCATGGGCGTCTATCTCCGAGAACAGGTACGTGAAGGGGCGTGGCAAACCGTATTTTGGAAAAAAATGGGTGTCCATCTTTTTTCCGATACTACGGTTTATGCCAGACAAATGCATCAGAGTTGCGCGGATTTGAGCAGGGCGGTATCTGTTTTCAGCGATAATGGAAACCGAAGGTGCCCAGCTCAAAAATGATCAAATCCAAGGCATTGGGTCATGGGAGGGGCCAGGATTCGTAGTGCACTGGTCCCCCTCACATGCCAGGACACCAACCGGGCACCCTAGGGGGCACTTGTAACAATTAAAAAAACTAAAGTTACCTACCTCTGAAGTCCATAGCTCCCTTCCCTTAGTTGTTGAGCCCCCCAACCCCCCCCAAAACCCACTCCCCACAACTCTACACAATTACCATAGCACTTATGGCTGAAGGGGGGCACCTATATGTGGGTACAGTGGGTTTTGGGGGCAGTTTGGAGGGCTCCCATTTACCACCACAAGTGTAAGAGGTAGGGGGGATGGGCCTGGGTCCACCTGGCTGAAGTCCACTGCACCCACTAACAACTGCTCCAGGGACCTGCATACTGCTGTGATGGAGCTGAGTATGACATTTGAGGCTGGCATACAGGCTGGAAAAAAAGTTGTTAAAGTTTTTTTTTTTTTTGGTGGGAGGGGGTTAGTGACCACTGGGGGAGCCAGGGGTGGTCATCCTCGAATCCCTCCGATGGTCATCTGGTCATTTAGGGCACTTTTTTGGGACTTGTTTGTGAAAAAAAAAGGGTCCAAAAAAAGTGACCCAAATTCGCGCTAAAAACGCCTTTCTTTTTTCGATTATCGTCCGAGGACACCCATCTCTCCTTGGTCGATAAACACGCCCCAGTCCCGCCTTCACCACGCCTCCGACATGCCCCCATCAACTTTGGCCGTTTCCACGACAGATTACAGTTGAAGACGCCCAAAATTGGCTTTCGATTATACCAATTTGGGTGCCCACAGGAGAAAGGCGCCCATCTCCTGATTTGGGTTGAAATATGGGCGTCTTTCTCTTTCGAAAATAAGGCGGATAGTACCTTAGTGGCAATCGCCAGTTTCGGTAGAACAAATACAAGGTGATATAGTAGTAGAGTAAAAGTTCATGTGTGACAGACACATTGGGGAGTCATAAGGAGTAGGTTAAGTTATGTCCAGTAGGTCTCAGATACAAAGGATATTAAAAATTATAATTTAGGTTAAACAATTTTTTATTAACATGAATCTGTGAAATAAACCAAACAATCAATAAAAATTGTGGAAAAAGACAATTTTTTTCCAAAAATGTGTCCCTGTGCACATTCCTATTTTCCATCAATCCTAGGAGAATATTCTAGTAAAAGGTATTTGCTAAAAAAGGGCAAGGAGATATCCAAAGTTGTCAACTGTATGGGTACTATGATACATGAGCAGACCTATTATTTAGATTAGATTTAGATTTATTATTTATAATCTGCCCTCATTGTTCACCTTATATATAGATATAGATATCTATCTATCTATATCTATCTATCTATCTATCTATCTATCTATCTATCTATCTATCTATCTATCTATATATTTATAGATAGATAGATAGATAGATATAGAGAGAGATAACCCAGTATTTTATATCTAAATATCTCTATAGATATAGATAAAAGGTCAACAATTTAACCCAGTATTTTCTTTCTATCTATCTATCTATCTATCTATCTATCTGTAATAGCTAATATATACCTATATCTATATCTATAATAGCTAATAGCAGATCCAACCCAGAAAAATCCTACTCACTGAGTCACATCCGGATTTTCAGCAGTGGGTACCTGAGCACAATATTCAGTCTGCTAATCATGTAGCTATCCAGATAAAGTTAAGGCAGACAAAAGACTAACCTACCTTTATCTAGGATAGTTATCTGAATAGTTTATCTGGATAGTTACACATAATGATCTTAATATTGCCAATTACTGGATAATGCCAGCAGCCATATTATACCTAGATATTCAGGGGTCTTTTTACAAAGGTGTGCTAGCATTTTTAGTGTGCACTAAAAATAAGGAATATATGGGTGTCTCCAGCATTTAGCATGCGCTAAAACTTAGCACGCACTAAAAACACTAGCATGCTTTTGTAAAACACTCCCTCAGCGCTAGTACAGCCCAGCACTGAGACGGTCTTTTACTAAGGCACGCTAGCATTTTTAGCGCATGCTAATAATTAGAATGTGCTAAATGCTAGAGACACCCATATATTCCTATGGGCGTCTGTAGCATTTAGCACATCCTAATCATCAGTGCATGCTAAAAATGCTAGCACGCTTTAGTAAAAGACTCCCTGAATATCTGGGTATAAGAAATCTATGGGCTTCTTTTACAAAGCCACGCTAGCAATTCCTGTGCGGCAAATGAGAAGAAGCCCATAGGAATTGAACAGGCTTCCTCTCATTTGCCGCACCAAGAATCACAGTTAAGAACATAAGAATAGCCATACTGGATCAGAAAGGGCTTCCTCTCATTTGCTGCACCAATAATCACAGTTAAGAACATAAGAATAGCCATACTGGATCAGACCAAGGGTCCATCTAGCCCAGTATCCTGTTTTCCAAACAGTGGCCAAGCCAGGGCAAGCAGTGGCTTCTCCATAGCAGACTAATAACTTTTCCTCCAGGAACCTGTCCAAACCATTTTAAACCCAGATATCCCAATACACAAATATAAGCATACCAAACTATACCTGTCAAGACTCTTGAGGCTTGTTAATTTAAAGTCTCAATATCTTGGAGTATAACCTTGGCACACTAGAACACACCTGAAGTCTCTATGATTTTTCTGAAGTCTCTTTTATTTGAATAAATCACAGATAATGTACTCACAATCAGATGTTCAGAAGTGCTGCCCAGGGCACACAGACTCCGTAATTCTGAGAGCTGTTTCAGTGGTTGGAGGTGAGAAATAGTTGAGCAGATAGAAGTATCTCAGAGCTAGGTGACTGGAATGTGCGATATCTCATTAGGGAGGAGATATTTTCAAGGTAAAAAACCAAGTTCAGTGCAGGGAAGTTTCAGCAGGACAGTGCTATCTGAAGCAAGATGATGAATGCCTCATGTCTGTAGCAAGATGGCGAATGCCTCATGGCTGAAGGGACAAGGAGCTCAAGAAGCCTCACACAGGCTCAGGGAGGAGGAGGTAAGGACCAATAGGGACAGAACCTGCCACCGGGTGGCAAGGGAGGTGCTAGAGGATGGCCCTCGATTAGAGGGAAAGGTCATATCTGGCTGACTCTCAGGACAGAGATAGTAAGAATGACTAGGAAATGATAGCAGGTAGACAAAGGAGCCAAGCTTGGCTGAGAGAGAGAGAGGAGGTCTGGGCAGCCGCACAACCAATGGTAACAGTTCTTATACAGCCAAGCAAGTGTGGCTACATTACCTGTGAACTACATTACACACAATGCATTGCTCACATATCTTTGCAGTGGGAACTGCAGCGATGATAGTTCTTAGAAATGAGAATAACAGTAGAGGCATTAAACACATTTTAGGATCACATTATAAACAAGGCTGTCAGAGGACAGAACAACACCCTTCCTATCTCAGACAGCCTGAAAATCCTCGGCGTTACTATCGACCGTAACCTCACACTTGAGAGCCAAGTTAACTCTATAACTAAGAAAATGTTCCATTCAATGTGGAAACTCAAACGCGTGAAACCATACTTCCCGAGGGAAATATTTTGCAGCTTGATACAATCAAAGGTACTAAGCCATGCAGACTACTGCAATGGACTCTACGCGGGATGCAAAGAACAACTCATTAAGAAACTACAAACTGCCCAAAACACAGCAGCCAGGCTTATATTTGGTAAAACGCTATTCGAAAGCGCCAAACCCCTCCGAGAAAAACTACATTGGCTACCAGTCAAAGAACGTATTGCTTTCAAAATCTGCACTCTGGTCCATAAAATTATCCACGATGAAGCCTCGGGATATATGACAGACCTCATAGACCTACCAACAAAAAACACAACCAGATCAACACGAACTTACCTAAATCTCCACTACCCAATCTGCAAAGGTCTGAAATACAAATCTACTTATGGATCCAATTTCTCCTACATAAGCACACAACCGTAGAATGCACTACCAAAAGCTGTGAAAACAACGTACAACCACCTAAACTTCCAGAAATCACTAAAAACCTATCTGTTCAAAAAGGCATACCCCACCTATCCAACTTAAGTGCTTATACTCCACAACTCAACGAAACCAAAGCTTGTAACAGATGCTATATAACTCTTTCTCTTGCAATTCCCCAATGGGTCTATAACACATAAACCTTATCCGGTCACATTAACTCCTTGTATCTGTTTCTATGCCGGTGAAGGCAAACGCCTCTACGGTACAATGTAAGCCACATTGAGCCTGCAAAAAGGTGGGAAAATGTGGGATACAAATGTATCAAATAAATAAATAAAATAAATAACTGCTGTTACCACATCCTCCAGCAAAGAGGTTTAGAGCATAACTGTTTGTTGAGTGAAAAAAATATTTTCCTTTATTTTGAAAGTATTTCCATTTATCTTCATTGAGTTTCCCCTAGTCTTTATACTTTTACTCATTCTACACCACTCAGGATTTTGTAGACCTCAATCATATTCCCCCTCAGCCGTCTCTTTTCCAAGCTGAAGAGCTCTGACCTCTTTAGCCTTTCCTCATATAAGAGGAGTTTCATCCTCTTTTTCATTTTGGTCACCAACCTTTTCTAATTCTGCTATATCTTTTTTATAATATAAATACTCACGTAGCCTTACAAATATACATACAAACTTTATTCAATAAATAATCGTCTTCATACATTAAAATGCTTATACCATTTCATTCACTTACCATATCTCTATTCATACCTCCCTATCTAAAATCCTCTTGACATAAACACCGCAAACCTCGTTATGACCAGACAGTTTTTACATACTTGTTGAATCTTGGATTAATGACCCTCCTGCTATGCCTACTAATTATATTTCACATAACACTATCCACTATAGATCTTACATATCTAATATTATCCCTTTATTCATCTCATTTCAGTCTACTAAGCTGAAATAGATCTCCTTCATTGTGCTTTAAGTCACTCCTAAGATCTTCAATGCAGTGGCGTAGCCATGGGTGGGCCTGGGTGGGCCAGGGCCCACCCTATTTGGACTCTGGCCCACCCAAAATTGTGCACTCTTGCTATGGCTTGCAGAGGTCCTCAAACCCCATCAGCTGAAGATTTCCTCCTTTTCAGGCAGCCAGTGCTCTTTCAAACGGCAGCTGGCAGCACTTGCCTCGAGCAAAAA
This sequence comes from Microcaecilia unicolor, assembly GCF_901765095.1. Classification (NCBI taxonomy): domain Eukaryota; kingdom Metazoa; phylum Chordata; class Amphibia; order Gymnophiona; family Siphonopidae; genus Microcaecilia; species Microcaecilia unicolor. Next base: position 450,148,305 of record NC_044032.1, read on the forward strand.
CCAACACCAGCCCTTCTTCACATGCTTAGTTTTCATGCATGCACAGCCTGCTGGCCGTGGCATCAGCTCAAGGAAAGTGCTGCTGGCTTGTTTGGAAGAGTGCTGACTGTCTGAATAGGAGGGGATCTACAAACCCCGCCAGCTGAAGATTTCCTCCTGCTCAGGTATTTAATATTGTGGGCTTGAAGGTGGAGGGAGGGATGAAGAGCAGAGCAGAGGGGGGCTAGGGACGGGAGGAGTGTATGAATTCCATGCCCACCCACCTTGGACTCAGGCCCACCAAAATTGTCTGTCTGGCTACGCCCCTGCTTCAATATGACATCTTCATTTCAAATTATGTACTCCAACAGATACACGCCTCCTTTAATGATTTTGCTGACTTTAAACAACCATTTGTCCAAAATACCAGCTGCTCTTTTCTCTCCCAGCTTTTCTTCATATTTTGCCCCCCAAATATCTCCTTCTGTTAAAACCCGACACAGTTCTGTGTTTCACTATTCAAGCGTCATCAGGAGGTTTAACTAAAACAATATAGTGACATGGACAGGAGTTGATGAGACATATTCCTAAAACCCTACCCAAATTCTTCCCATTATTGTTTAACTATTTTATAACATACTTTAAACAGTTCTTTCCCTGTCTTATGATCACTAATCCAGGAGGCATTCCAATACAGAACTTGACAGCAATGGTGTCGGTGTAACTAGAACACTGGCATATGCGCACTACACATTCTGTTCTATTTTGAATGATAGAGTGCTGTGACATCCCCTATCATGCTGGCCACTCCACTTCTCTGTTAAATCCCATAGGAACAACAGTGTTCCAATCAAATATTAATTTTTGCTACAAACGTAAGTGGGTCTCTTAACTCCACTCCTGCAGCACCCTGGTACCTTTCAAATCCTTCAGTACTTTGCCGGCAGTGAGCAGGGACCAGGAAGTGACATCAGAGGGAAGGCTTGGAGCTGGCTTGAGCAGTAGGTATGAGTCACTACTCTCTGCTGTCAAAGAACTAAAGGACTTAAAAGGTACCCGGGGGTTGGGGGAGTGCAGTTAAGACACCCCCGATCACCAGAGGAAGAGGGAAAGATGCTGTGAGGGGGCCAGGTTCTCATGCCCACCCAAATTTGGGAGTCTGGTCTGGTTGCACCCTTAGTGTACAACCCTTTGCACTTTCATGCTATGTACGTTACATGGTTATTTGCAGAATAGCGCTTAAGTGCCCTGAAGGCACCTTCACTGGTACGTGTACGCATATATGTGTAATACGCCATGATATGGGTATTACTAGAGCCTACAGTGATAGATTTTTGCAGAGGCCCTGGGGGGATGGAGGTCACTGCCAGTGGGCTGAAAAGTGATTTTTGGAGGCCTGTCCAGGAGAGGGACTGGCAGAGAAGTTGCACAGATAAAGTGGTTCCCCTTTAGTGTGTGGCAGCAGGGGTGGAGCTGGAAAATAGCAAAAGAGATTGCAAGGAGGTACTTCTTTGGTTGCATGCCTTGGGAGATTTGGGGGATCCTGGAAAGATAGAAATAAATACAAGCTGAGAAAAGTAGTTGCTGCCCTTCTAAGTGGTAACTGAAAAGGAGATAGAGCTTCAGGTGGACAAGGGGAATCCAGCCTGGAAGCAGGAACCACAGCAGGGGAAGCCTGTTCAAGGTCAGTGTGCAGCCCTGCAAAGTACATCACTGGAAGTAAGGACAGCCTAAAGGATCTGTGCTTGAAAGAGCTGGATTGGTATCAGGAACAACAGAAGCAGGCCTTGGATTTATTCCTGACACAACAGGATGGGTGAAGGATGGGAGTCTGTGTAAATATGTATAGCATTGACTTAATTAAAGAGTAAAGGGAAGTGGCCAAGATCTCCATGGATTGTCTTGGATGTGTTATGTAAATAAAGAGTTCTGAAGGGTTTAACTACTGTTTGCTGACGTTCCAGTAAAGGTGGCTTGCATTGAATTTAAAAAAAAAAAACTCCTGGAGTTCAGTTTTTGGCTTGAGAGTGAGAACACTTGCTTTTAGACTGAGAAAAGGACCCTCACGAAAGTCTCTCAAACTTCCAACACCCCGGGTCTCTATTCTGGACCATTGACCCACTCCCAAGCTCATGGCTGGATGGCAGTGACTGTAAGAGTGGAGAAAGATAAATTGCTGTGAGGAATAATGTCTGTCCTATGACCCAGGTCCGTGTGAACTGAGCTGGTGCGGGTGAGGCCTGGGTTACATATGCATAAAAGCTGGTATCCCAGACATGTAGATTTATTTAGATTTTGCTCACACCTTTTTCAACAGTAGCTCAATGTGAGTTACATTCAGGCACACTGGATATTTCTCTGTTGCAGGAGGGCTCACAATCTAAGTTTGTACCTGAGGTAATGGAGGGTTAAGTGACTTGGCCAAGATCACAGGAAGCAATAGTGGGATTTGAACCGGTCACCTCTAGACTGCAAGACTAGTGATCTAACCACTAGACCACTCATGCAGGCACCTAGCTTATAGAACATCCCTTTAAATGTTCAAACTCACAGGAAGGCAAAATTTAGGCTATTACTATAGCATGAATTCACATTGTTTGCCTATTTGCTTTTTGTCTTTGATATGGAGAACTTTGTGATCAACGGTCTTCTTCTACATACCTAATTCACCTTCTATTTTCTAGTCACAGAACTGACATAATTACCGAATATTGAAATATGGCAATTTATTCAGGAAACTGACAGTAACTCAACGCTGATGCATGATCACCCTGACATTTTGTCTGAATCACCCCAACCTATTTACCAATACTTCTTTACTGTATTTGTCACTGTAATAGTACCCCTACACTGTATTTGTTCACACCGGAGTCTGTAACCACCTCTCCGGAACTATGAAAGCCACTTTGAGCCTACTAATAAGTGGGAAAAGGTGGGATACAAATGTAACAAATAAACAAATAGCTTTTTATCATACAGTTGTCTTGCGTGCTTTCTGTATATGGCCACATAATATTTGTACATGCCTGGTTGCCAGTTGAGCATAGTTTCAGAGCATGCAAAATGATGCTTCTTAGATGGAAAGCTGAGACAGAGGTTCAGGAGAGGGGAAGCTATGGCATGAGCTGAGTGGGCAGAACTGGGAATTTGGGACTTTCAGCCTAGCTGACAGTGGAAAATATGTTATTGTCTCTGAGGGCCCCCCTTTCTTTTCTTTTCTTTTTTTTAACATTCATAACTGGTTTTATTTTATTCCCATGGTACGACCTTCACTCCTTCGTAAAACAACAATTCCAGATGTTCACCTTCCCAGTTTTAATGCCTCTCCCTCACAATGCACATACACAAACACACTCACTCATTGTTTTTCTCTCTCACTCTTTCTCTCTCTAATTCTTTCTCTTTAAATTTGTTGGCCTTTTTGCTGATTTCTCAAAGACCACAATTAACAGCCATAAATCATCTCTAAAAGACTTCCCCAGCATACCCACGGGAAAAGATTTTGAATAACCAGATAATTCATGGAAGAATGGAGTATGAGCTCACACACACACACACACACACACACACACACACACACACACACACATACCCCGTATGACAACATTTACATCATGCACATATTCATACTCATACCATGACAACATGCACATCAGCTGGGTAAATAAACTAGGGCAGATTTGTTTTTTTTGGAACATTCTGCTGATGGTTGATAGCTGAAAAATTAAGCTTTTTCAGCACCAGCTTTGGAAAGGATCCCATGACCCTGAAGCAGTCACTCAAGAGGCAGAAAACAAGATTTTGAGGTTTTATATTTCCCCATAGTTTAAAAGGGTTTGAATTATCACACATTTTAATTCAGACGTTTGCATTTGCATGATGAAATTTTACTCATTTTACTACTACTAATTATTTCTATAGTGCTACTAGATGTACACAGCGCTGTACACATTATATGCAGGTACTTTCTCTGTCCCTAGAAGGCACACAATCTAAGTTTTTGTACCTGGGACAATGGAGGGTTAAGTGATTTGCCCAAGATAGTGGGAATTAAACCCAGGTCGCCAGGATCAAAGCCCGCTGCACTAATCAAATCATTAGGATACTCCTCCACTCAAAGCACATAGACTTAGAAAGTTACATAGTAATATATGGAACTTTGTAAATCTATGTGCTTTGAAAAAGAGCCTCCATATCACTTTGTAAACAATTTCTTTTAGAATATTTGTAAAAGCTTGGCCATCATAGCTGCTTGTAGACAGAGCCTCAAGAAAAATTTGGAGAACTAATGATGGGACAGCGGAACAGGGCTTGGAGAATCAGAAGAAGAGGTAGAAAGTGAAAAAGAGGTAGAGAAGAGGTGGAAAAGAAAAAAAAAGAGATAAGGAAGAAGATGAGATAAGGCAGAGGGAAAAGATAATAGGAAAGGAGGCAACTCTGACATTCTTACCTGCAGGATGTAGATTACAAACAACAAGCAGCACAAGATCATCACCACTCAGAGCCTAGAATCCTTAGCAAATGTACACACTGAGATTTCAGCCCCCTTCCTCACTGGCCCTCATTTTCAATGAGAAATGCTGTGTGGGGTTTCCCTTTGATAATTGGCTTTCAATTCTTCAGCTGTAGGGTTTGAATATTGCCCTACAGAGATAAGCAGTAGGTAAATATAATCTAAAAAATTCTCACTGACTATGAAAATAGTAAAAGCAAAACAACAACAACAACAAAAATTATACTTTTCACTTTTAATTTGTATGGAACCATATAATAAGGGGGAAATTCTATATATGGCACCTTAAACTTTGGCGGCCAAAAATGTCCACAATTTAATATATACTCTTTCACCCAGCAATGAATAATACTTAAGCTCATACAAAAGGTCTATCACTGCTATAATAAATCATAACAGCTTTCATACAGAAAGGTATCTTCAGACCATCAGAGGCAGTACTCCACTATTAAATGTTGGTGCAGTAGTAAGTCCAAACAGCCAAAAAAACAGCACCAGGGGCCTTAAAAAGAGGGACACAGTTCTTTAATAATACACCTTCGAAAAGGACCTGACATGGGCTCTGTTTCGGCACACTGCGACTCCATCAGGGGTCTACATCAAACACAAACAATAGTCGATGAAAAAGTAATATCTTACATAATACAAAAAATAACACAAAAAATAAAAGTTAAGAATTAAATAAAATATACTGTAATGGGAACCCACAGTAGATCGACAAATATATAACATGTAAAATAAAATGCACTCATAAAGACTATTGATATATATCCAAACATTATATAAAAGATATACATGATGATGATGATTGATATATATATATATATATATATATATATATATAGGAATATAGGAAAATATAACGTATATAAAAATAGCAAGTTCTACCTTTCTTGTCTTTGGTCCATTTTTTTAATATAGAAAAACATTTAAACAGTAATTCAAAAATGCTTGAAATTATAGCATGTTAGTAATTATCTTAGACAATAGTATCAGGGGACTTTAAATCCAAACCTGGTTTGCATGGGGCTGTACACCAACATGTGTTTCGCTTCAGATTTCTCAAGGCAAGCCCCTTTTAGTCTCCAGAGGGATTATGCTTAGACAAAGAGGGATTCTGTGCTCCTGTGTCAAACAAGCAGGAATGTTTTGCATACATTGTGAGTGGACTTAAGTGACATTTGATGTGCATTCAGCTTTTCAGCTGGTTTCCTCATTCCCAATAATAACAATTGAATGACCCCTGACGCAGGCACTTTGCGTTGAAACACGGCCCGTGTCGGGACAATGTTACAAGATTGATGTACAAGACACATGTTGTACAATTAAAGGATTTGTTTTCTAAGATAAGTACAGACATACTATAATTTCAAGCATTTTTGAAGTGCTGTTTAAAGGTTGAAACATTTTTCTATACAAAAAAATGGACCGATGATGAGAAAGGTGGAAATTGCTACTGCACTAACGTTTGATATCGGAGTACTGCTTCTGACGGTTCGAAGATACCTTTCTGTACGAAAGCTGTTTTGATTTATTATAGCAACAGCGATAGACCTTTGGTGTGGCCTTAAAAATTGGTGCCATAAAAGCACATGCTTAGAGTCATTCTATAAATATGCTTATAATTAGGCATAGTTTATAGAATATGCGCAAGTGCCATTCTTCCGCCTAATATTTAGGCACACCCATTTAGGCCACCTAAAACCAGGTCTAAATATCTGTTCCTAAGTTAGGTGCAGATCGAGTGCATTCTATAATAGTGCACATAGTTTTCTGAAATGCCCACACCCCACCCATTCCAGGATCATGGCCACGCCCCCTTTTCGACTGTGCACATTAGAATTTATGTGCACCACATTATAGAATACGCCTAGAAAAATGTGTGCATAAATTCTAATTAAAGCCAATAAGTGCTGCTAATTGGTTGTTAAGTACCAATTATTGGCACTGATTGGTTTGTTAATCAATTAAGCTGTGCGCACAATTTGGCAATGCGGCCAAATTAGTGTGCACAGCTTAAGGTGCCATATATTTGGGGGTAAAAGTGTAGTTCTGAAAAGGTCACAAAGGGCCAGATTCTATACAGGGTGCCTAAAAAATCCATGTGGTAAACATTTCCGCCTACACATATTCTATAAGTGGCGCTTGGATTTAGGCATGGTATGTAGAATCTAAAACTACATGCCTCCATTTACACCAGTGAAAATGTGATGTAAATTCCTGCATGTAGATTTATGCACACTGAGTCATATTTTATAACTATGCATGTAAATTTGGGAACATCCATAGAGATGCCCCTTTTGAACTGCGCACATTAAAATTTAGGTGCAGTTCATTATTAATACGCTTAGCGAGTTGTGCATGTAAAATCTAATTATTGCCAATTAGTGCTCGCTATTGCTTGTTAAGTGCTGTTAAAAACACTGAATAAGTTGTTAAATCAATTAAGTGACCCACATTGTTATAGAATATGCCTGGATTTTGGCAAGGATCTGTAGGTGCGCTATATAGGATCCGTAAATTTACTGAAGTGTAAATTCTATACTGGCAATTAGGGGGTCCTTGTACAGAGCTGCGGCTAAAGGAGGCCTGCGCTAGTGTTGCTGTGTATTTTTGATGCGTACCGAGTCCCCTTTTAATGCAGCGAGTAAAAGGCAGATTTAAAAAAAAAAAAAGAAATGGATGTGCAGCAAGTGAAGCACTTGCCGCGTGCCCATTTTGACTGGGAGCACTTGCCATCACACATTGAGGTGGTGGTAAGTGCTCCTGTGCTACCCTGGAGGTAACCGGGCAATGCGCGGCACTGCCCGATTACACACCAGCATTACAAAAATAAAAAATATTTTGTAGCACCAGACATGGCGCATGCTGGGGGTGGGAGCTATCACTGGGCTGCAACAGTAGCCTAGCGGTACTTCCTTTGTAGCGAGTAGTAAGTCCGTGTTGGGCTTACCACCGCTTTGAAAAAGGGCCCCTATGCTCATAATTGCTGTTATAGAATACTAGCTAAGCCAGCATTTATGCACCAACATTGAAGCACAGCTGCTTTTGCCATGTCAATACCGGTGTAAATGACTGTGCTTAAAAACTCAGTGGCGTAGCCAGACCTGAGATATATAGGCTCCAGCAGCTAGCCTTAATTTAAAAAAAATTACATGATAATGATTATGATGAAAAAAAAAGCATTTACAATTTTATTACCTGCTGGCTGCTGGGCTGGGCTGGGCTGTGCTGCTGGCAGCTGCTGCTTACCTTGGCAGAGTTAGAGACACTGGAACTCGATTCTGGAATGATCTGGAACTTCCCAAGCCAATTCCTACCCCAGGGCCAGACTGAGGCTTGTGTCACACCTGCGTGCGTGTGTACACATGCAAATATTTTTTTTAAGCCTGCCCTCTGAATGATGCCACGAGCGAGGCTGAGCACGTCGCTGTGCACAGCAGCGCAGCCACGTCCATTCAGCGCTGCTACTGCGTAGGATGGATGATGGAAGGGAAACTACGATGCGCTGCCTGCGTGGCCCTGCAAGTGCACTGCAAGCAGCAATCATTCCGGGAAGGTAGGCGCCGGCGGGCAGGCTGATGTTGTCTGAGCCTGCCCTGGAGACCTGAGCGGGTGCCCGGCTGGCGGCTGCGCGACTTGTACGCTAGGGCCTAGGCTGCCACTGCTGCACTGCAGACTACAGTGTGTGCGCTTGGCCTGGATTCTGTTGCGCCTGATCAGCTGAGCGCTACAGCGGGTGCACTGTGTGGGTGGCATCCCTCCCGTCGTGCTGCTGCTGCAATGTGTGTGCGCTTGGGTGGGCGGGCCTGGGCCCACCCAGGCCCACCCGTAGCTACGCCCCTGCTCCAACTGCATTCTAGAATCATAGCATGTCAGGGCTAGGCACACCCTAACCTGCTCATGCGCCTCCCATAAGCACTATAGCTTTTGTGCATTATTTCTAGATTAGCAAATAAGTTCAGTTGAATGTGTAGCTGCTAATTAATGTCAATTAGTGCCAATTAATCTAATCATCTGTGATTATTGTTTGTTAACGCCATTTAGTGCCTAATTTGTCAATTCTATATACGGCACTCAAGTTACACACGCAATTTAATTGAGTAACGAGCCAATTAGCACCAATAATTGGATGCTTACTATCACTTATTGGTTCTAATTGGCAACAGTCTATTCCATCAATTGTAAGAGCATTTTTATCTACCTACTGCTAAATATAAACCTGGGCAAAATAGTTATGGTGTTCTTTCTCCAGCTTTTATAGAATCTTTAATGGAAGAAAAATGTTATTCTATCATTTTGTTGGTAATATTGGCTGCACATCCTGGCCATGACTGGCTACTAAAATTCTATTTTTGAAACATCAAGTTTACATTTTGTTCTCTACATGTGAGGATTTTCCCTGGTATTGCAGAAGTTATTAATTGCTGCCAATTTATTTTCATGCACCCTAGAGTTCTGGCCCTGGGCACATTGTTTTTGTTGAAATGTCTTTGCAAATGTGTTATAAACTTCCAGGCTAACACTTATATATCTTATGAACACTCACAATCAATGATGTTTCCAGGTAACAAGGTAGTGGCAGAAGGACAGGGTGACCTGCTCAGGATTGGGGAAGTGGTTTCTGGATGATATAGGTTAGGCTATTAACTCACACTATCTAATATTTTTGATCCTCTTTCAGGTTATTTTTCCTTTTCTGATTCTTCTCTGTCTAGGAAATATTTGTCTACTATATTGTTTTGAACTCTTGAATCTCCATATAATTGAAGACTTTGGTTAATTTGTTATGTTGTTTAATTCCTATTTGATTTGAATAAAATTTATTTTCTTTGTAACAAGTTGACAACTTGTTTTCTGTTTCAAGTATGCACATTAATGATTACATAAGTAATAAGTATTGCCATACTGGGAATGACCAAAGGTCCATCAAGCCCACCATCCTATTTCCAAATACCTGGCAAGATCCCAAAAAAGTACAAAACATTTTATACTGCTTATCCCAGAAATAGTGGATTTTCCACAAGTCCATTTAATAATGGTCTATGGACTTTTCCTTTAGGAAGCCGTCCAAACCTTTTTAAAACTCTGCTAAGCTAACCACCTTTACCACATACTCTGGCAATGAATTCCAGAGTTTAAATACACGTTGAGTGAAGAAACATTTTCTCCAATTCGTTTTAAATTTACTACATTGTAGCTTCATCGGATGCTCCCTAGTCCTAGTATTTTTGGAAAGCGTAAACAGATGCTTCACTATCTACCCGTTCAACTCCACTCATTATTTTATAGACCTCTATCATATCTCCCCTCAGCCACCTTTTCTCCAAGCTGAACAGCCCCAGCCTCTTCAGTCTTTCCTCATAGGAAAGTCGTCCCATCCCCTTTATCATTTTCGTTGCCCTTCTCTGCACCTTTTCTAATTCCACTCTATCTTTTTTGAGATGCGGCAACCAGAATTGAACACAATATTCGAGGTGCAGTCGCACCATGGAGCAATACAATGGCATTATAGCATCCTCGTTTTTGTTTTCCATTCCTTTCCTAATAATACCTAACATTCTGTTTGCTTTCTTAGCTGCAGCAGTACACTGAGCAGAAGGTTTCAACGTATCATCAATGACGACACCTAGATCCCATTCTTGGTTGGTGACTTCTAACTTGAAACCTTGCATGACGTAGCTATAATTCCAGTTCCTCTTTCCCACATTGCATTTGCTCACATTAAACGTCATCTGCCATTTAGACGCCCAGTCTCCCAAACTCTTACGGTCCTCTTGTAATTTTTCACACTCCTCCCGCAATTTAACGACTTTGAATATCATTGTGTCATCAGCAAATTTAATTACCTCACTAGTTATTCCCGTCTCTAGGTCATTTATAAATATGTTAAAAAGCAGTGGTCCCAGCACAGACCCCTTGGGAACCCCACTAACTACCCTTCTCCAATGAGAATACTGACCATTTAACCCTACTCTTTGTTTTCTATCTTTTAACCAGTTTTTAATCCACAATAGAACACTACCTCCTATCTCATGACTCTCCAATTCCCTCTGGAGTCTTTCATGAGGTACTTTGTCAAATGCCTTCTGAAAATCCAGATACACAATACTAACTGACTCACCTTTATCCACATGTTTATTCACCCCTTCAAACAAATGTAGTAGATTGGTGAGGCAAGATTTCCCTTCACTAAATCCATGTTGACTTTGTCTCATGATTTTGAATATACTCTGCAATTTTGTTCTTAATAATAGTCTCTACCATTTTGCCCGGCACCGACGTCAGACTCACTGGTCTATAATTTCCCGGATCTCCTCTGGAACCTTTTTAAAAAATTGACGTTACATTGGCCACCCTCCAATCTTCCGGTACCACGCTCGATTTTAAGGATAAATTACATATTACTAACAATAGCTCCGCAAGCTCATTTTTCAGTTCTATCAGTACTCTGGAATGAATACCATCTGGTCCAGGAGATTTGCTACTCTTCAGTTTGTAGAACTGCCCCATTACATCCTCCAGGTTTACAGAGAATTCATTAAGTTTCTCCAACTCGTCAGCTTCGAATACCATTTCCGGCACCGGTATCCCTCCCAAATCTTTCTCGGTGAAGACCGAAGCAAAGAATTCATTTAATCTCTCCGCTACGACTTTGTCTTCCCCGATTGCCCTTTTACTCCTTGGTCATCTAGCAGTCAAACTGATTCTTTTGCCAGCTTCCTGGCTTTTAATACACCTAAATAAAATTTTACTGTGTGTTTTTGCCCCCAATGCAATCTTTTTTTCAAAGTCCCTCTTAGCCTTCCTATCAGCGCTTTGCATTTGACTTGACATTCCTTATGCTGTTTCTTATTATTTTCAGTCAGTTCCTTCTTCCATTTTCTGAAGAATTTTCTTTTAGCTCTAATAGCTTCCTTTACCTCACTTTTTAACCACTCTGGCTGTCGTTTGGTCTTCCATCCACCTTTTTAAATACGCAGAATATATTTGGCCTGGGCTTCCAGGATGGTGTTTTTGAACAGCATCTACGCCTGATGTAAATTTTTGACCCTTGCAGTCACTCCTCTAATTTTTCTTTTCACCGTTCTTTTCATTTTATCAGTCTCCTTTTTTAAAGTTAAATGCTAACGTATTTGATTTCCTATGTATACTTACTTCAAAGCTAATATGAAATCCGATCATATTATGATCACTGTTATCAAGTGGCCCCAGCACCATTACCATTACCTCCAGCACCAGATCATGCGCTCCACTAAGGACTAGGTCTAGAATTTTTCCTTCTCTCGTCGGCTCCTGTACCAGCTGCTCCATAAAGCTGTTCTTGATTTCATCAAGGAATTTTACCTCCTTAGCATGCCCTGATGTTACATTTACCCAGTCAATATCGGGGTAATTGAAATCACTCATTATTATTGTGTTGCCCAGTTTGTTTGCGTCCCTAATTTCCTTAAACATTTCTGCATCCATCTGTTCATCCTGGCCAGGCGGACGGCAGTACACTCCTATTACTATCCTTTTCCCCTTTACACATGGAATTTCAATCCACAGTGATTCCAAGAAGTGCTTTGTTTCCTGCAGAATTTTCAATCTATTTAATTCAACTGCTTTTCTGGAATCATTGAAAGAAGAGGTAGTTATCCTTTGTACATTGTTGGTTACAATGACTCTGACTATGACAGAAATTGGCTTTTGAAATTATACTTTAACACAGCAAAGAGAGGGAGCAAAGTGCAAACCCAAGTCCAAACAGCAAAAGACAGCACCAAGAGCCTTCAAAATAAGGACAAAGTTTCTTTAATCAAACACCTTCAGAGAACAATCTTCAAAAATGACCCGACACGGGCCGTGTTTTTGCACACAGCGCCTCCGTCAAGGGTCACAGAAGTTACGGGAGCAATATTCGACCGCAAAATTTGCTCAACAGGGGTTATGAAAGCTATGTGCAGTGGCAGTATTTGCTCCTCCACACATATGTTCAAATGAAAACGCTCTCCCTCAATATTAGGGTCCATTGAGGGAGCGCATTTTAATTTGAATATATGTGCGGAGGAGCAAATACTGCCACTGCACATAGCTTCCACAACCCCTGTTGAGTAAATTTTGCTGTCGAATATTGCTCCTGTAACTTCTGTGACTCCTGACGCAGGCGCTGTGTGCAAAAACACGGCCCGTGTCGGGTCATTTTTGAAGATTGTTCTTTGAAGGTGTGTGATTAAAGAAACTTTGTCCCTATTTTGAAGGCTCTTGGTGCTGTCTTTTGCTGTTTGAAATTATACTTTAAATAATGTTTTTCCACTTTTTGTTCTTTAATGGTGCAGGTATTTCCTGATGTAACTAAAGCTACTCAAAAGTGTGGGAGACAATTTCTTTTGATGCGTCCCGGAGTTTTGGCTTTGGGTGGTTTGTTCTTTTTGAAGTTTCCCTGTAAATGTATTATGAAGTGTATCTTTTTTGATCCATCTCAGTTAACCATGTTTTCAGTAAGGGTCCCCCTTCGGCTGTGCAGGACCCCCAACCTTGATTTGTATCAGATATTCTTGCTAAAGGTATTTGTAACTTACCTCTAGGATATTTTGTCCTTTTTTGAAATTGTTATCTAATTTCCTTTTTTGACTATCTCTTGCTTTCCTCCATATTGAGGACTTTTTTGGATACTGCGTATATTTATTTCCTGATATTATGTTTATGGATTATGATAATTTCTTAATGCTTGGTCAATTTTCTGTTCAAGGCTTTTTTGTTTGGTTGTTTTTTTTGCTTGGATATATGAAAAATCATTAATGAAGAAAATTAAAAAAATATATATAGGTTCCAGTGAATTCTGTTGGTCAACCAACCAACCAAACAAACAAAAATTATCCAAACCTTTTTTAAAACCGAGCTACGTTAACTGCTTTTACCACTTGTTCTGGCAATGATTTTCACATTGAGTAAAAAAAAATATTTTCTTCTATTTGTTTTAATTGTAGTACTATGTAACTTCATGGATTGTTCACTAGTTTTTATACTTTTTGAAAGAGTAAACAATTTGTGTTTACTCATTCCACTCCATTAAGGATTGTATAGACTTTTAACCTTCCTCCACTTAGCCATTATTTCAACAAGCTGAAGAGCTCTAATCTCTTTAGTCTGTCATCATATGAGAGCATTTTTGTCCCTGTAATCATTTTGGCATTTTGGTTGCTTTTCTCTGTACCTTTTGAGTTCCACAATATCTTTTTTGAGATGCAATGAGCAGAATTGCACATAATCCTGGGGATTCTATACGTGGCACCTTAATTTCAATGTGAAAATCAAAACGTATTCTATAACAATCCATTAAACTAACTGATTAACTAACTAATCAGCTCTGTTAATTGGGTGCTAATAAGTACTTATCAATATTTTCAAAACCCGTCCCAGGCACAAATACATTTTTAGTGTAGTTTAACCTATTGTAAAGGATCTTCCAGGCTGCTAAACTCACAGTTTTCTGGCAGTCAGGTACACATCCATCATTGATCCTTTGGTGTATGTTTGTGTGTAACTTGTTTCCTTTTTTTTTTCCTTTTTTTTTTTAAACATCCCTTAATTAGAATTTTCATGCTGCAAGAACCTGGAGTCTCCTCCAGGGCATCCAATAGTAGCCATGCGAGACTCAATTTTGGAACCTCTTTCTCAATTTCTGGACCATTTTTTGAAGCCTTTTGCCTCCCAAGTGACCTCCTTTCTACAGGACACCACAGATTTCCTAAGATGTTTGCAACTGGTCAAACTCACTGATGAATCTATTTCTTTTACTATAGATGTGACATTCCTCTATACAGGTTTACCTCAAGATGAAGCCTTGGTTTTGATTGAACAAACGTCAAGCCCCTCAGTGGGTTCTCACCAATTTCTTAATAGCCTTAGCAGAGTTAGTTATTCAAAATAACTTTTTCTGGTTCCAGCAAGACTTCTATGAGCAAAAGCAAGGACTCACAATGGGGGCCTCCCTTGTGCCCTCTATTGCCGCATTATATCTGGCAAATTTTGAAGAAATATTCATACATTAATCAGAAGGTTTCAAGAACATCGTGATGTGGAAACGTTTTCTTGATGATATTGTTTTCATCTGGAACGGCCCTCCTCAGAGGCTAATGTTGTTCATTGATTGGATGAATTCTCTCCAATCCAATTTGAAGTTCACCTGTCATTTTCATCAACATGGCTTAGAATTTCTTGACATATGGATATACGGGGAAAATAACAACATTCACACCACTCTTTTCCAAAAGCCCTCAGCTCGTAACACTCTATTACACTTCTCGAGCTATCACCCTTATCATTTGAAAACTAGCTTACCTATTATCCAGTTTTTATGTTTGAAAAGAATCTGCTCAAAGAGGGAAGATTTTGAGAATGAAGCTCAAAAGATGTATCGAAAATTCTCTGAAAGAGGATATCCAGGCAAAATAATTAGAAGAGCGTACCTCAGAGCCAAGTATTCTCAGCGTGAGCTTTTGCTGCAATATAAACAACATCCTGAAGCAGACAAGTTGACAGAAGTTTTACCTTTTTTGACTGCAAGCTCTCTGATGGACAGTTTATGATAGGGGTTTATCATAAGCCCATAGACAGAAATACCCTGCTCCATTTCAATAGCCATCACCCCCGCAGGCTAAAAGAGAGTATCCCTATTGGTCAATTTTTAAGAGTTAAGAGGCTGAGTTCTAGTCAAGAGAGATAGAATCAACAAGCTAAGTTGTTGGCTGATAGGTTCCATAAACGGGGGTATCCCCTACAAGCGATCAGTAAAGCTTATAAACATGCCAGATATGCACATCCATGTTGGATGGATATCCTGAAGGGTAATAGGGAAGATCAAGATGAGCATATTAATTGTATACTGCCATTTTATAAGCAAACTGGATTGATACAAGACATTTTAATGAAACATTGGTCTGTGTTATCATTGCACCCAGCGTTAAGTAATAAGCTACGATTCTCATGTATGCGAGTTCGGAATATTGGTGAGATATTATCCAAGAAAAGATTATTGATACAACAAGAGCGTGGGATGCCGAATGGACATACACAGTGTAAAGCCTGTGTTTGCTGTAAATATGCTATGTGTACTGATCGAGTGTGGGTTCCATCTGTGGGGAAATACTTTTATTTAAGAACTAGGACAGACTGCAATACCCAGAATGTAATCTATGGTATATGCTGCCCTTGTCAATTGTGGTATATTGGCGAAACTACACGCAGAATTAAGATGCATGTGGCTCAACATCTTAGTAACATTAGGTTGAATAAAGCGAAGACTCCGCTTGTTAGTCATTGACTACAATTGAATCATACGATTGCTGATTTGAAGTTTGTAGTGTTATTTCAGTTGCGGGTTGGAGTGGGAAACCCTGAGAGGGAATTGGTTCGTAGAGAACAACGTATGATCTATAATTGGAAAACTGTGGAGCCATATGGCCTCAATAAGGAAGTGGATTGGCCTCTATTAATAGCAGTATAAAGGAGTAAGTAAATGTGGTGTGAAACCATGCGATTTGCGTAGTCTGTTGTACCGGATGCAGAAGTAGTCCTTGGTGCACCAGATGCTCTAATGGAGCTGGTAAAGGTAATTCAAAAAAGATATAATTTAATAATCTTAGGATGAATGTTGAATGTAGAAGTATGAGATTAATGTGGGATATTATTTGTGTAAGGTCTCCTCATGAAGTAAAAGGAAACACGGCCTGTGTTGAGACCGGGACCTGTTTGAAGTGGATGATGAATGAGGAAATCAGCAAACATTGGATGATCTCCATGGAATATTGTGAACTGTTAAGGTTGTATACTAAATAAGGTTTATCGGATTCAACAGTGGAAGGACTGGTATCTTTAAACCTGAATGTGCTAATATTACACCTTGGAGCGTTGTGTTTTTCATCCTATGAACTTTGCTTGACCGATTAGGTCATTTTGGACGCTGTACAATATAAAGAGAACTAGCTGTAGTTGGAGTATCCTCAAGTTATACATCTTGGAGCGATATGCTTCCATCTTATGAACTTTGTTTGATTGACTTGGTCTTTTTTGACTGTGGACAATACAAGGAGAACTAACTGTGGTAGGATTGGATGAATTGGTGGGTTTATTGGAGATAAATATGTGAGATTTGATGAGTTTGTATGAAGAAGAATTGTTAATAAATATTTTGTAAGAAGTAAATTCAGTGGTAAATAAATTAGTTTTGTATTGATGCAATGAATATTAATGAGAGAGATTTGCATGCAGTGCCTCCACTGCATGTAAATCTCTCACATGAATATTCATTGTGGATATCCTGAAAACCTGACTGGCTGGAGTTCCTCTAGGACCAGGTTTGGGGACCACTGACATGAAGCAATGATGTGTGCTTTCGATGGGACTAGGACAGGGCCGAAAAATATACATGTATTCTCCATTCTGGAAGGGGATTGCAAGTTTTTACTCAATGAGATCAGGGGTAGGATTTATACTACCCCTGGGCACATAGATTTTTAAAATGGCTTCTACTGGATAGCACTCTACTGCAAGGATTAGGGGAGGTTGTTCCTTTGTTCCACCAGTATTTTTTGACCTTTCGACCCCCCCCCCCCCCCCCAAAAAAAAAAATTGATTGTGCAGAATGATTATGGGTTCTGTATCTATTTGTCAGCACACACATCTATATTCTGGAATACCAATATACGCATGTAAGTACTGACACTTAGATGTTGCCTCATTGCCTTGTTGATGTTTTAGACACTGACAGATGTAAAATGGCTGCTCCTGTCACATGTAGCCAGCACATTCATGTCCACTCCTGTACGTATTTCATAAAAAGGCTCTACATCAGTAGACATGGCATCTTAATTCTGATTTGTATGCTTCTTCTAAAATCTACCTTCACATCTCATATGCTATGAGTTACTTCTGACTGTACTTATTAAAGCCTTTAAAAAAAACTCCTCTGGTTTGAAGTTCACATTTGAAGGTGCTTCAATTTTTAATTAAACAAGAAGAAACAGACCACCACTTTATGACACAGAAATAGCTCACTTTCCTCTCTGTAGATGAGCTGTATACTGAGTATGACAGCTTGGAATATGTAGCCTAAACACAGATAAGATTGACTATTCTGGTGCTTTATCATACATATGCAACAGTGTGTTACATATTAACAGTATTTCTATGTAAGTTTGCCAACTGGTTCAGATTTTCAAGATAGGCTTTTCTAGTGGGGATATATCCCATTGTCTGCCTGCAAATGTAGTCTGACTTTCCTTAGGGAAATCAAAAGAGATACCAGAACAATAAGTCCAGGCAGGCGATGGGTGATGTCCTAAAAAAAATAGATCCAGACGTCAACCCTAATTCCTAATCCTGAGGTAAAATCATTGATTCTTTGAAATCTTTATTTCAGATCTGTTTTTCTTCTTGATCTTAGTGTAGTTATTTGGTATAAAAACAAAAAAAACTTTTTTTCTAAATTACTTTTCCTGTTTTGAAGAAGTTATAATCTAGAGATCAGGCAAAAATCAATATCCGAGTGTTCCACCCCAAAACTGACTGCTTCCATATTCTTCCAAGTATAAAGTATATTGGTGTCCTGTTTGATTGATAAGATTACAATTTTGAATTTAATATTTTCATTATTA
Organism: Microcaecilia unicolor; assembly: GCF_901765095.1. Lineage (NCBI taxonomy): Eukaryota > Metazoa > Chordata > Amphibia > Gymnophiona > Siphonopidae > Microcaecilia > Microcaecilia unicolor. The sequence goes on from NC_044032.1 coordinate 450,166,437, forward strand.
TGTGTAGAGATTCTAATTTTTATCACAATATCATTGAAAATTGTTGGTGTTGCCATTTTTTTGTGTGATGATATAAATAATACAATGGTCATATCTTCCTTGTAGCTTATCAAATCAATGGATTCTCCCAGACCTACTTAAAATTAATCTAGGGTTTTGATTTGTATAATTTATAGTGCATATTGTATGATTATATGAAATTCAAATAAATGTATTATTTTAAGAACTTGCCCTGAGTTTAACCACCTATTTATCCCAACTGACTCATACTACCCATCTTGTCCTTATCAATATATCTGTACTTTGCCCCTCAGCTACAACCTGTTCTTCCACCTTAGTCTCACTGCTTTTCTTCCTTCAAAGTCCACTTCATCCATCTATTCATTCCTCTGCTTCTCCGAGTAGCAGTCATTTATCGACCCCCTTATAAGCCCCTTTCTTCCTTTTTCACTGACTTTGACGTCTGGCTTTGCTTCTTTTTTGAACCTTCATCTCCTTCCCTCATTCTTGGGGATTTTAACATTCATGCTAATGATCCCTCTGACTATTATGTTTCTTGTTTTAACATCCTCTTTCATTCTTCAACTGTGCTCCATTACCCCCACTCACCAGAATGGCCACTGTTTTGATCGTATCTTCTTCTTCTCCAACTGCTCACTGTCCAGTTTCTGCACCTCAGCTCTTCCCCCTTTTGACTATCATCTGATAACTTTCATACTTAAACACCCTCCCCCCACCCAGTCCCATTCAATCTCAACCAATACATTCAGGAATCTTCAGGTTATTGACCCTTCTACTCTGTCCTCTAATGTTTCTAATCTCTTCCAACCACTATGTTATCCAAGTCTATCAATGAGGTTGTCTCTTTCTATAATACTATTCTCTCTGCTCTGGATATTCTCACTCCTCCCATTCCCGGTTCTGTAAGGCGTACCAAATCCCAGCCTTGGCTGACCTCTAGAATCCATTACCTACATTCCTTTGCCTGTTCTGCTGAATGCCTTTGGCTGAAATTCCGTGCCCATGCTAACTTCATACATTTCAAATTCTTGCTGTCCTCCTTCCAGTCTGCTCTTTCACTTACCAAACAGGACTACTAAATCCTGATGACAAATTCTCATGGCTCAAACTCCTCAACGTCTCTGCCACACTGAACTGATTCCTCAAAGTGCCTTAACCTCCAATTCCCCTTCATTTTCTCCCCAGACTCTGGTGGAGTACTTTCATGACAAGGTTCACAAGATTAAACTTGAATTCTCAACCAAGTCACCTCCACCTCTCCTTCCTTTAATCCATTCTCTCAACCCTCCTTCAACCCATGCCTACTTTTCTTCCTTTTCTGAAATCACTGAAGAGGAATCAGCACTTTTTCTTTCCTCCTCGAAACTAACTACATATTTCTCTGATCCTATTCCCACCCATCTACTTAGCACTATCTCTTCTACTGTCATCCCTTTTATCTGTCATATCCTCAATCTTTCACTTTCCACTGTGACTGTTCCTGATGCCATCAAACATGTGTAGTCACACCACTCCTCAAAAAAACCTTCATTGGACTCTTCTTGTCCTTCCAACTATCGCCCCATCTCCCTTTCCTATCCAAGATACTTGAATGTGCTGTTCACCATCATTGTCTTGACTTTCTTTCATCTCAAGCTATTCTTGATCCACTTCAATCTGGTTTTTACCCTCTTCATTCAACTGAAACAGCACTTGCTAAAGTCTCCAATGCCTGTTCCTGGCTAGATCCAAAGGTCTCTATTCTATCCTCATCCTTCTCGATCTATCTGCCGCTTTTGACACTGTTGATCATCGCCTACTCCTTGATACACTGTCCTCACTTGGATTTCAGGGCTCTGCTCTTTCCTGGTTTTCTTCTTATTTCTCCCATCGTACTTTTAGTGTATACTCTGGTGGATCCTCCTCCACTTCTATCCATTATCATTTGGTATACCTTAGGGATCTGTTCTGGGACCTCTTCTTTTCTCTTCTTCCCTTGGTACTCTGATCTCATCCCACAGTTTTTAGTATCACCTTTACGCTGATGACTCCCAGATCTACCTCTCCACACCAGAAATTTCAGCATGAATCCAGGCCAAAGTATCAGCCTGCCTATCTGAAATTGCTGCTTGGATGTCTCACTGCCATCTGAAACTAAACGTGACCAAGACTGAGCTTCTTATTTTTCCTCCTAAACCAACCTCTCCTCTTCCTTCATTCTCTATTTCTGTGGATAACACTCTCATCCTTCCTGACTCATCAGCTCCTAACCTTGGTGTCATCTTCAATTCCTCTCTCTCCTTCTCTGCACATATTGAACAGATGGCTAAAACCTGTTGTTTCTTTTTCTATAGTATCACCAAAATTCATCCTTTTCTTTCTGAGCACACTACCAGAACCCTTATCCACATTCTTATCACCTCTCATTTAGGCTATTGCAAGTTGCTTTTCACAGGTCTCTCAATAAGCCATCTTTCTCCCCTTCAATCTATTCAAAATTCTGCTGCACAACTTATATTCCACCAGTGTCGCTGTGCTCATATTAGCCCTCTTCTCAAGTCACTTCATTAGCTCCCTATCCATTTCCACATACAGTTCAAACTCCTCTTATTGACTTACAAGTGCATTCACTCTGCAGCTCCTCAGTTATCATTCCCTACACTCCTCCCTGGGAACTTCATTCACTGGGTAAATCTCTCTTACCTGCACCCTTCTTCTCCACTGCTAACTCCAGACTCTATTCCTTTTATCTTGCTGCACCATATGCCAGGAATAGACTTCCTAAGCCAGTATGTCAAGCTCTATCTCTGACTGTCTTCAAATCTAGGCTAAAAGCCCACCTTTTTGATGCTGCTTTTAACTCACTTGTTCAGTACCCATGTTTTATCTTTCCCACCTTAGTAATTCCCTTATCCCTTATTTGTCCTGTTTGTCCTAATTAGATTGTAAGCTCTGTCAAGCAGGGGCTGTCTCCTCATGTCCAGTGTACAGCACTACGTACGTCTAGTAGTGCTATAGAAATGATAAGTAGTAGTAGTAGTAATTTGAATGTTCTAATGTGTGCTTATTAGATGTTTCATTAGCATTATGCTGACATCAAATTATATCTCTGTTATTTAAATTTCAATGCTGCTAAATGTGTATATTTTTGGTACTGTTTCAGGTTAGTCCTATTATTAGGTTTCAATTTAGTGTTTCCAAGTTTACCTCATTTATTATATTTATGTTTATATTTGGTCATTTTACTATTTCTATGCTGTTAAAATTGTAAGTTTGATGTACACCACCTTGAGTGAATCTCTTCATAAAGGTGGTTAATTAATCCCAATACATCAATAAATAACCAACCACTTAGATCTATTTCTCCTATTCTTCAGCTGGCAATTGTAGTTAAATCCACACCTTCATCTATTTTAAGTGAGAACTGTTTATTAGCTTGATGCCTTTCACATTTACCATGGTTTATAATAAATTGTTGTTTATAACTTGCTTAACATACTGCCTAATGAGGGGGGCACACAAGGCAGTATACAAACTAAGGTGGAAATAAGAAAGGAATGCCATTAATAACAGGATAGGAAGGTTCTTTGAAAGCTGGAAATGATCTCTTGTAAAGCAACTGTTTTAAGAGCAACAACTCTAAAGGTTAGGGAGCTATTTAACAGGAAAAAGTCAGAGGTTTGCTTCCAAACTTGCTCCCAGAACTCTTTTAGACAAGAATATATAAATATATAACATATGTTTCAGCATTCCTGCAGCAGAATCACAAGACCAGCAAAAAAATTACAAAAATTGTTTGCTTTCAACTTTGCTTTAAATAATTGTATCAGAGTCCAATAGTCTCCATGAACCAAGAAATAAAAAGCTTTGTTTTAAACAACTTAGACCTACATTTTACCCAAATAGTAGGATTGTACTCCTGTACTGTGCCCCTGTCTTGTCCCCAAGTTCTTTCCAATGCTGCTATTAATTTCATATTTGAGTACATTCAAGTTGCTTTTCCAGAAAGTTTAATTTTTCTCTTTTTCTTGAATATTTGTAATAAAATTGCCTAAATTTATATCTGTTCTTTGCCATTTGCCCTTTTTTGTTGATTTTAAAATGCTCTCTCCAGCAATATTGCAAAGCGCCCTGTGCCCCCAACTTGCTTTTAGTTTTTGAGTAATTGGATTCTAAGCATCCTGTTAACAAACCCTGATTAGTTCCAGCTGAGTGCTCTGCAACCACCAAAATAAACTTCCCAGCTTCCCATGGGAATCTTCATCAATAACAGCTTTATAGCATTCTCTGCTGGTATATTTAACTGTAGGTTTCCATGGTGTCAAAGTTAGTAAACTCTTTGGCTGGAGCTATGCCAGTTGTTAACCCTTGCTGTGCTGACTTGGATTTCTCTTCATCCCAAAGAGGCTTGGCATTTTACTCAAGAGTTCTAGGTTGCATGGAAATATAGACTTATAGTGAAAAGACAGAGACAGGATTAGCCCCCACCCCCACCCTAATTTCTGTGCCTATGTATGTTCAGTGTTAAAGTATGCATCTGTACTTACTCACCAAAGGGACACTGATGATTTCAAGGTAACAAAACAATGACAAGGCAATGGCAAGTCGGAAGAATGAAAGTGTGCAAAAGGAGAGGTATAACATACAGGTCATTGGCAAGACATCATCTAGGGTATTGTGTCCAGTTCAGGAGACCATACAGCTGAAAAAAAAAAATAAACAGAATAAGGCATTCTAGAGAAGGGCTACCAAAATCATGTGTGGAATGCTTCAAAAGCTGTGTGACCTGAGATTTTAAATATGTATGCCCTAGCGGAGAAGAAAGAGGGGAGCAGGGGCATCATGCAGACATTCAGATATGTTGAGTTTATAAGTAGTGTAAAAATGAGCAAGTCTTTTCCCATGGAGAAAAAGTCCTAGAGCAACAGGTCAGGGTATGAAGTCAGAGGAGTTAGATGCAGGAATAACACAAGAAAATATTTCTTTCATGTAGAAGGTGGGGTGGGTGCATGAAACGAGTTTCCGGTGTAGATAGAGGAGTCCAAAACAGTAACTGGATTCCAGGAAGCATAGGATAAGCACAGAGATTCCCTTGAGAAAAGGAGAGGGGAACACAGAGATTCCCTTGAGAAAAGGAGAGGGGAAAGCCACTTTGGGTCTATGACATAGTACCAAGAAATAAACTGGGCATACTAGATGTGTTATTTTCTCACTATCTTTAGTTGCCATCAAGTTTTATGTTTCTAAAATAGTTTTAATGCATCTAAGCAGAAAGAAAGGCCAACAACTAAGCTGCAGGCAACAGCTTTTTTTCTGGATTAGCTTATGTGAACTATATCCTTTCATCTGGTTAGTATTAAAAATGCATTAGCAATAATATTATCTTTGAGACAGCATTATAGTCGGGCAATGTTCTCAACTCCAGTTTTGGAGACTACTGAAAGATGTGCAATTCTTGAAAGCTAGTCAAAAATGTATTACATTAGTCTCATAGAAAGATATCACGTACAACTCATTTTCTGACCTTTACTTCTATATATTCACGTAGATTGGTACAGCAATCACAGTAGTTTGAACAATGCACCTAAAAGCGAGCTTCTGCTTTGACCTGATGCCTTTATTTTGTTCATGTGAGCTTCTAGCTCAATAGGAACCTATCACTACTAAGTTACAGTGCTGAAAACCTTTATTCACAAGTATTCTGGGGCTTTTCTTCCCTTTTTTAAGTCCCCTTCTCTCTTTTGTACCTTAGCAATCACTACAATAGATTTTGGCCAGTGTTCCTAAACCACATCTCCCTTTGGAGTCCATTACATATTTATGCTGTTCCTCCTCTAAGAAAAAATAACACGCCAACCCCACCCAAGTATCTGTGCTATCCTGAAATTATTGGTGTTCTTTTCTTCCTCTAATCTATGTTATTTATTTCATTTTATTGTTGCTGTGTACTCCACTTTGACCTGTTTTTCACAAATGGCAGCATATCAAACTTTTTAAATAAACCTAAATGTTAATATTTTAGATAGAATGTATTTATGAAGAAAGAGACTTCTAGGTGTGCATGTAAAGGCTGGAGGCAGTATTTTACAAAAGCAGAGGTGAATAAGGAGCCCAATCTAAAATATGCAAATCTCTTCCCCAAGAAGACAATCCAGCTTATAATTGAAAAAGAAAAACGCCTATATTGCGACCCAAATCGGGAGATAGACGTTTATCTCACAAAAACGAATAAAGCGGTATAATCGAAAGCAGAATTTGGACGTTTTCAACTGCACTCCGTCGCGAATGCAGACAAAGTTGATGGGGGCGTGTCAAAGGCGTGGTGAAGGCGGAACTGGGGCGTGGTTATCGGCCGATCAGAGATAGGCGCCTTTCGCCGATAATGGAAAAAAAATATGCGTTTTTAGCGAGAATTTAGGGCACTTTTCCTCGACCCTGTTTTTCCACGAATAGGGCCCCAAAAAGTGCCCTAAATGACCAGATGACCACTGGAGGGAGTCGGGGATGACCTCCCCTGACTCCCCCAGTGGTCACAAACCCCCTCCCACCACAAAAATATGCCGTTTCACAACTTTTTATGTTCACCCTCAAATGTCATACTAACCTCCCTGGCAGCAGTATGCAGGTCACTGGAGCAGTTATTAGGTGGTGCAGTGGATGTCAGGCAGGTAGACCCAGGCCCACCCCCCCCCCCACCTGTTACTCTTGTGCTGGTAAATGGGAGCCCTCCACACCGCCCCCCAAACCCACTGTACCCACATGTAGGTGCCCCCCTTCACCCCTTAGGGCTATAGTAATGGTGTAGACTTGTAGGCGGTGGGTTTTGAGGGGGATTTGGGGGGCTCAACACCCAAGGGAAGGGTGCTATGCACCTGGGAGCTCTTTTACCTTTTTTTTTTTTTTTTTTTGTAAAAGTGCCCCCTAGGGTGCCCGGTTGGTGTCCTGGCATGTGCACTACGAATCCTGGCCCCTCCCACGAACAAATGCCTTGGATTTATTCGTTTTTGAGCTGGGCGCTTTCATTTTCCATTATCACTGAAAAACAAAAATGCCCAGCTCACAAATTGTCGAATAAAACATGGACGTCTACTTTTTTTCAAAAATACGGTTCGGTCCACCCCTTCACGGACCCGTTCTCGGAGATAAACGCCCATGGAGATAGACGTTTTTGTTCAATTATGCCCCTCAATGTGGACAAAATGTGGACCAGGGATATCCACATGCAAAATGCAAATGTCTTGAGACCACCACTATTTCCGGGATTCTATATATGGTGCCTTCCCTTCCACATGGAAATTGAAGTGTATTCTCTAACAATGCATGTAACTTCATTGGTTAAGTAGCCAATCAGTGCTGTCAATTGGATGTAAAGAAGCAATTATCAGCATAATTAGCATTAGTTAAGATTTATGCACACAACTCACTAAGTATATTCTGTAACATGGTGTGCCTAAAGTCTAAGGGCCAGATGCACTAAACTTTTTTGAGCCTTAAATGAGCCTTTAACGAAGAATTTTCTAACCGTTGCATGCACTAAAGCCCATTTTCCGATGACGGTAGCAGCTAACGAAAACGAAATGCAGATGAGCAATTCGTCTACAAACTCTATTGTAACGAGATGCACTAACCTTTTCCGATTAGTTTAACGTAGGAAAATCGAACGAAACGCCGTGAAATATAACAAGAGGTCTGTACCTCTTGTTAGGGCTGTCCGGCTAAAACCTTTAATGTATAAACAAAAAAAAAAGCGAGGGGGGCGAAAACGCGCGTCAGGGGCGTCCTTTATCGACGCCCGAGGTCCCCGCTGCTCCCCGCTCCCCCTGCAGCAATGTAAAGTAAAAAATAAAAAGGATCGGGAGGGGGCAAAGGCGTTCATCAGGAGCGTCCTATATGGACAGCCTTGCCCCCCCCCGCCCGAGATCACCGCTGCTCCCTGCTTCCCCCTGCATTATAAATAAAAAATCAAAACAAAAATCATAACTTTAGCAGCCCCGGCCCCCCTCCCTTCCTCTCTACTCTTTCTCCCCACAGCTCCGCCTCCCAACATCCTCCGCCCTCTGCCCCGCCCTCTCTGCCCCCTCCTGGGGTCATCGCCGCCATTCCCCCCCCCTCCACCGGGCCCCCCTCCCTCTTACCAGGCCCGTGCAGTGCCTCTCACCTCTGTGTGAAGGCGCTGCATGGGCAAGAAGAACAGATCAGTTGATGCCTCTTCCAGTCTTCACGTCCCTCCTTTGCTCCTGGGCCCGCCTTCGTCTGACGTAAGTAACCTGATGAGCGCCTTTGCCCCCTCCCGATCCATGCAATGTGTTTTGGGGGTTTTTTTTGGTAGTTTTGATGTTTGTGGCATGCGCAGAGCAGCCAGCATAACGCTTGGCTGCTCTGCGCATGCTTTAGGGGCCGATTACCGACGGGGATTACACAGGTTTGATGCATTGTACTTTACAGTACCGCATCGAACATTTTCGACTTGTTTTTTTGGTGCATCCTTCGGTTTTTTAAAATTTGTTAAGGACTTTAACGTTTTAGATTTTTTAACGTTTGCTTGATGCATCTGCCTCTAAGTTGCCTAGTTGAAAAGGGAGCATGGCCATGGGTGGTACATAGATATTTCTAAACTCTATGCGCATTGTTATAGAATGCACCCGCTCTGTGCCTAATTTAGGCGTCAGGATTTACGCCAAGTAAAACATGTTATAAATGGCCGTGACTACATTTGGTCATGTGGAGAGGCACTCAATATTATTCTATATACTGCATGGAAATTTAAGCCTATTCTATAAAATTTAGGTGTACTTTACAGAATATACCTTGGTGTATTTTTTTCTGCATGGAATTTTCAAGTGCTATATAATAGCATCTAGCCCTATATCCACAAGTATAACACTCGTGTCCAAACAGAACATCATCATGTGCAGGGTATTGGAAGACTGGGTTACCTATAGTTTCCAGCATAGTGGTGCCTCTGCCACAAGGTGCCACAGGGTTTGCAGGAGTGAGGAGGAGGTGTAGAAAGATGCTGGACACATGCAGGGGAAGGTTGTGGTGTCAGACGTGTGGGGGGAGAGGGGGAGAGATGCTGGAATTTGGGGTTGGGGCAGAGGAATTAAATGCTGGACCGGGGGGGGGGGGACCTGAGGGAAGAGAGGGAGGGAGGGAGGGAGGGCGAGACTGGACCACAGGAGAGGGAGTAAGAGATGTCAAACCACAAAGGGTGGATGCAGAAGGAAGGGAAGAGAGAGGAGAGAAACTGGACATGGGGGTGGACAGGGACACAAAAGAGATGCTAGCTCTGAAAGGAGCACAGAGTCAGGGACACAAAGGGGAGATACTGGATAGGACAGATAGAGGAACACAAGAAAAATGGATGGTGGACATAAAGAAGAAATGTCAAACAAACAGGAGACCCTGGAGAGAGTTAATAAAAAAACAGAAAAGCAGAAGAGAGACACTAGGACCAAAGCAACACTCAGACAACAAAGGTAGAAAAAAAAAGTATGTTTTTCTGAATTTATTAATAGTAATATTTATTTCATTTTCAACCCACCTATTAGCTACTCAGCTAACAAAATATACACACAAAGCAATAAAATACAACACAAAGCAGAATACCATTAAATAAAAGAAAACTTATAGGGCCTCTTTTACTAAACCATGCTAGCAATTCCTGGTAGGCAAATGAGAGGAAGTCCATTCAATTCCTTTGGGCTTTCTCTCATTTGCCACATGGGAATTGCTAGTGCAGCTTTGTAAAAGATGCACATACTAAGAAAATACTTCCTAACTACTCAAACAATTCCAAAATAGGCTTCAGCAAACAAATATGCCTTCACATTTTCTTAAGGTACTAAGCTCTTTTTTACTTTATTGTCCAAATACTCCAAAAGACGTTGTATCAAAGTATTATCTTTTGCCATAGCTGTATCACAGCTCTTTAAAGCCAACACCCTGGCTTTCTAACTGGACTAGTCTGGTAGAATGCAAGTTTTGTGTCTCAGCCTGAGACACAAATTGAGAAGAAAAATCATCATTATATTTGAAAAGTTGAGATGAAAGTACCTGTAGGGAGCAATTTAGTCCCTGAAGAGTTTCCCATATTGAAATCATAGTGATTGCCACCAGTTGAACAATCCCATGAGGTTCTTCAGAAGGTATCAATGTCCCAGGTACACCAAGGGAGAGTAAAACACAGCCACGGCTCCTTCTGTACTAAGCTCTTTCAATAACCTCGGATGCAATGGCAGTTTGTTCCATATTACATCTCCTACAAAATACAACACAGCATTAGCAGTAGAGGACTAGCCTAGTGGTTAGTGCAGTGGACTTTGATCCTGGAGAACTGAGTTCCATTCCCACTACAGCTCCTTGTGACGCTGGGCAAGTCACTTAACCCTCCATTGCCCCTGCTACAAAATAAGTACCTGAATATATGTAAACCACTTTGAATGTAGTTGCAAAAACCTCAGAAAGGTGGTATATCAAGTCCCATTTCCTTTTCCCTTCCCAGTAACAGTATAATGCAAGCATGTCATTGTGAATTTTCAGAATACCATGCCATACTTCCACCACTCTTTCCATGAAATATTACTTTCTTAGATGCCTATTCCCACTTAACTTCATTTTATGCCCCTTCATTCCAGAGTTTTCCTTCATTTGAAAAAGGCTCACTTCCTGTACATTAATGCCCTTGAGATATTTAAACATTTCTATCATATCTCCTCTCTTCCTCCTCTCTTCCAGTGTCCAACTGTTTGGTCACCTAGTCAAAGAAATCAATCAGATTTGTCTGACATGACCTGCATCCATTGGAACACTACTCCCCTTAATCCAATCTCAGATAATGACTCATTTTCAAAGCACGTAGACTTACAAAAAAAAAAAAAAAGATTATTATGTAACTTTGTAAGTCTACGTGCTTTGATAATGAGCACCATAATCTCTCAAGCAAAATACTGTGATTAATAGTATCAAAAGCAGAAGAGATATCAAGTAATACCATACAATACATGATATCATTGTCCAATCCCTTTCTTCACACATCAAACACAGACAATAAAAGAGTCTCACAACTAATCCTTTTACGAAATCCATACTGAAATGTCAGGAAATGTGCATCCTCCCTCTCCAGTCCACTATCTTTGGAGTGATGGTGTTATAGGGGGCCCATCTTAATTTTTCTTCCTAGGGCTCAGTGAGTCCTAGCTATGCCACTGGTATAGCCTACTGGTAAATTAGTAGACCTGAGGGTGTACCTTGGAGGAAATGCCCTCTAGTGCTAAAGCTGGTGAAGGGCTGTTGAATCCCTGAGCATTAAGTGAGACTGCTGAGTTCACTGGGGTCCAAAAAAACAACCTATTCTATTTACTGATTTCATTTACAACGACAGGGATTTCCTCTAATGAAATACATTTGAAGGAAACTGAATGCCAGAAAGTGTTCACTGTATCAGAAATCTCACTGCCCCAGAGGTCTAGTCAATGTATTGTATAGTCATGTGTCAGTGTTTTCCACTAATTATTATAGTTTATCTTTAGACTATTGTCTAATCATTGTTTCTATTAGTATATTTAAATATTTTTTTAGTTATTGATAAAGCAATCTGATTTTAAAAGGCAGAAATTCCTCTGTCTGCTCCTACAAAACTGAGGCAAAGTAGTCAGCTTATGTCTTAAGGGAATCATCCCTTTCTTTCTAATAAGACAGAATGAGCCACAATAAACCATAAAAGATGAAGGCATAAAGCCGTTTAAGTGCGTATTAGTGAGAGCGAGCAAGTGTTAATTACTAATGTGTTGAACATCAGAGGCAGCTGGTCTCAGGGGAAAATCTGAAGAGCATTACATTGTCTCCTTCAAGTTTTCTGCTTGCATCAGAAAATTACCAGCAGGGACTCTTAATGGGCCTTAGAGGTTACTAGCAGAAGAAATTACTAGTTTTCTTCAACTTCTGTTTAAACATCAGGATTCACAGACAGTTCCCTCTAACCCCTGAATCTGTTGGGCCTATCAACTGGTTCTAATCAGAGCAGTTAGAGGACTGTTCTAGGAATGGAAGATAGATAGATAGATAGATAGATAGATTAGTATATAGCACTCCACATACTATTCCTGCACCAAGCCCCACTCCATCTTTAAGCTCTATCAGTTTATTTTGGTTTGTCTCTGAAAATGGCAAGGACAAACCAAGATCAGGTATACATATGAAATATTACATACCATATGTAATACTTTTATCTTATTGGGCAGACTGGATGGACCATACAGATCTTTATCTGCTGTCATCTAATATGTTACTATGGGGCTCATTTTCTAAAGAGAAAAATGCCCCCCCCCCAAAAAAAAAAAAACCCCCAACAACCTAAAAGACAGATAGATGTTTTTTCTTGCAGGGAAACATCCAAACAATATAATCAAACAGCCCCCCAAAAAACCTAGTCTAAATCGCTAATGCGTCCAAATTAGAAGTCTTTTTAAAAGCATCTCCATATGTAAATACAGTGCACTCCACATATCCTCTGGACCATAGTGTGCTTATGCCCTTAGACAGAGTATGCAGTTAACAAAAGTGCATGTTAATCAATGGTAGTTATGTGAGTACGTCTTTGGGTAATGCTGTTATATAACTGTGATACATTGATATCATACTTACATTCACTTATTTCAATGTTCAATTTCGTATTTTATCACCATCTGGCTTATTTATAGTTTAAATTGATGAATATCTTTTTTTTTGTATTAACCAGAGCTAAAAAAAAATAAAAGTCTTGTATGAATGTCTTGTATGAATGGACATGGCCTTTTAGCTTATAGAAAGTTTCATATGACGAACATTCTTTTGCTGCAAATGTGTATGGCTTGTGTCTAGACTCTGGATGTCTTAATCATGTGCTACCAAGCATAATTCATCTGCTAGACTAAGGCAATCAGGTAACCGGTGTAGGTTTACAAGGTACACACGCATGCAGTGCCATTTTAGAAAAGTCATGGATGTCGGCATATAGACATTTTAGGCAAATGTCTAGAGCTGGTGACGTATTTTACAAATGCAGGACTAAACGTAGAAGCCTAATGTAAAATCAGCATATCTTTGCCACCTGACCAAGGCGCCCTAAAGGCATTTAAAAAGCATATAGCACATCAACAGTGAGGTCTCAAAATGTGGTAATGTAAAATGTACAAAAATGTGTACCCAAGGGTACATGAAACTGAAAACGGCCCACACGAGCTCACATCATCATGCCCTGTCCCCTTAGGCCCTTCTCTGGGCCTCAGTCCCTTCTCCACCAATGTAAATTTATACTCCAAATGCACTGCAAAAAAAAATCCTCGCTAGCCTTCAATCTAACTAATTAGGGTGGTAATTTTCACTGTTTGGGATGGGCCATCCTTGGCATCTTTGCACTCTAGCTGCTTACTCTGCAGGTACACTGTGCAGCCACCAAGCTCTCAGACAGTATGAGCCATGAGGTTCATGAAGCTCCAAATCTCATGGGACGGCAAAATCAACAAGTTATCTGAGGTAGGAGAGGAGGGGGAGACATGTTTGTATGTGAGAGAAAGAGACAATGGCAGACTGTATATGGGCAAGTGGGATAAGAGAGAGAGAGAGAGGGAGACAGACTAACTGCAGGCCTCTCTGGAGGGACAGGCATCATCTACAAATACTTTTTTTCAATCCACTTAAATTAAGTTGTCTGAGGGGCCCTTTTACAAAACTGCAGTAAGCCCACTGCAGGCTTACCCATAGCCCGCATAGCTGCCGAGAGGGGGGAGGGCAGGAGGAAACATTCCCAGGGCCCGGGCCTCCGGGGGGGGGGGGGGGCCTGGTGCAGGGGTCTCTCTCTCTCTTTCTCCTGCTCCTGACGAGACCCAGGTGATCGCATCCCAACAGGAACAGGAGAGGGAAAACTCCTTCGTCGGGCCCCTTGCATTGCCTGCCTAGCAGCTGCTGGGCCCTCAGGCCATGCATTCTCAGTTTTGAGACAGAGCATGTGAGACCTGAGGAAAGCAGCCACAGAGGCAGGCAATACTGGGCAGAAGAAGGAGCAGTGCTGCCTGCAGCTGGTGGGGCCAACCAAGGTACTGCGGGTAGATGGGAGGGGGGTGGCAGCGGCGGTGGTGATGACGATTTTGGGAGGGGGCTGCGGCAGCGATTCTGCCCCTGGCCCGGCTCAGTCTCTCGGCAGCCCTGGGCTTACCGCATGGCAATCCGGAATTACCGCTGGCCCGACGAGGATGCCAGAGATAGTTCCACCCCCAGTGTGCAGCATGTCTGATGCTAGCAGAAAAATATTTCCACAGGGGGTTATCCAGCGGTAATTGGGCAGTTCCATGTGCTGACTGGTTACCGCCGTGTTGACACGGGAGCCTTTACCGCCACCTCAATGAAAGCAAACTGATTAACAAGCTAGTAGAGGGAAAGGGGTTTACCTTTAGCTCCTGCCTTTTTGATACAGTAATAGTTCATAGCCAGCTTTATTCAGGTACAGTAGCTATTTCCCTCTCCTTAGACAGCTTGTAGTCTAAAATTATACCTGAGACAATGAAGGGTTAAGTGACTTTCTCAAGAGCGGATGTGAGATTTGAACCCTGGGTTCTCTGGTCTAACCATTCTGCTACTCCTCCACTCCATGGATTGCAACCATTATGGCATTCTTCAAGGAGCCACCCTTCATTTCATGGCACATTCTTTGCTGGTGGGTGTGTGCATAGGCAAAACTTGAGTGGAGAGTGGGGGCAGGTACAAGTAGGTACAGAAATGATATAATACTATCATTTGCATGTGTTCTGACGAATATCTAGACATGGGAATTTATACTAGCTATAAGGCTGGTGTAAGTGATCGCCACTTTATCTTAAATATATGTGCCTTTTTTACTACTTGCATTAATATTTTATAGAATTAAAATAGGTGTCATACACAGCAATCTTGGTAGACACCCTGTTTTAGAAATACCTTCAATATAGCTAAGAACATAAGAACATAAGCATTGCCATACTGGGACAGAACGAAGGCCCATCAAGCCCAGTATCCTGTTTTCAACAGTGGCCAATCCAGGTCACAAGTACCTGCAAGATCCCAAAACAGTAAAACAGATTTTATGCTGCTTATCCCAGAATATGCAGTGGATTTTCCCAAGTCCATCTTAATAATGGCTAATGGACTTTCCTTTTAGGAAATTATCCAAATGTTTTAAAACTCTGCAAATCTAACTGCTTTTACCACATTCTCTGGCAATGAATTCCAGAATTTAATTACATGTTGATTGAAGAAATATTTTCTCCAGTTTGTTTTAAATTTACAACTTAATAGTTTCATTGTGTGCTCCCTAGTCCTTATATCCTTGAAAAGAGTAAATAAGCAATCCATGCCTACCCGTTCCACTACCCTCAGTATTTTATACAGTGCTTTTTTTGTAGGAAAAGAGGTACCAGTTCTCATTATGGGCGGGGTCACCACACCCACAGTAGCCACATCCCTTATACCAGCCGTGGCGCATATAAGCAGTATCACTGAAAATACTATACCAGTATAGGAAAAAAAATAACGTGATTTTTTTCATTATAAATAATTTCTATAAGCTGTCACAGCTCTAGTATACCCAGTGCAAAATAAGACAGCAGATATAAATTCTCAAATTGGACATCTTCCAAACACTAAAATGAAAATAAAATGATTTTTTCTACCTTTGTTGTCTGGTGACTTTGTTTTTCTGATCATGTTGGTCCCAGTCTCGGATTCTGCTGCTCTCTCTGTTCCCTGAACTCCGTTTCCAGGGCTTCCTTGCCATTTATTTCTTTACTTTCCTCCTTTCTTTTTCATTTCTTGCCCTACATCCATAGGTAAAAGCTGGGTCCTCTACAGACTTGACTGGAGGAGGTATAGAGTGGATCCAGCTTTTCCCTATTTTATTCATCCATGTGCAGTTTTTCTCCTCTTTTCCCTTTCCCTCATCTTGTCAGTATTCATCTTCTTCCTCTTTCCATCTATGTCCAGCATTTTCCCTCTCCCCCTCCATCCATGTCTAGCATGTCTCCTCTCTCCTCCCCTCCATCCATGTTCATCTCACTTCCTCTCTGTTCCCTCCCCTCCATCCATGTCCAGAATTTCAACTCTCTCTCCTCCCTAAATCCATGTACATCTCCTTCCTGCCTTCCCTCTCCTTCATCCATGTCCAGCATTTCTCCTGCCCTTTCCTCCAACCATCCATGTCCAGCAACTCTGCTCTCTTCTCTGCCTTCCCTTCCCATCCATGTCCATCGATTTTTTTCCTCTGCCCTCCCCTCTATGTCCAGTGATTCTCCTTTGCCCCCTTTCATCCCCTCCATGTCCAGTAACTCGTCCCAGCCTCCACCTGCCCCCCCTTTAAGCCCCCATCGAGTTCCAGTACCCCAGCCCCACCTGCCCGCCCTTAACTCCCTGACAGCCCTGCTTTCTGTTCCTGCCACCCTGTGACGCGTTTAAATCTTTTATTTTTTTTACCTGAATTTGCAGTGCCGGTGTTAGTGAAAGGACCAGACTCGCCTCCTCCAGCCTTCCCTTTGTTCCCTCTCAGTGTCCCGCCCTCATGGAAACAGGAAACTACATCAGAGGAAGGCGGGACACTGGGAGGGAATGAAGGGAAGGCTGGAGGAGGTGAGCCTGGTCCTTTCAATAATGCTGACACTGCGACTTCAGGTAAAAAAAAAAAAAAAGATTTAAACACGTCACGGGGTGGCAAGAACAGAAAGCAGGGCTGGGGAGCTAAGGGCGGCAGGTAAACTGGCCCTAGGAAAAAAAAGGTGCCTTACCAGCACAAAAAAAGCACTGATTTTATAAACCTCTATCATATCTCCCCTTAGCCATCTCTTCTCCAAGCTGAAGCTCTAGCTGCTTTAGCCTTTCCTCATAGGGAAGTTGTCCCAACCCCTTTATCATCTACGTTGCCTTTCTCTGTACCATTTTGGGATGGAGAATGGGCAGGGATCAGGCAAGGAGTACGCTATACAGTTTGCATGGAGGTTCTTACTACACCAGCTGTTAATGCAGAACATAATGCAAATCAGCTGGCACCTCCTCAAGAAGTGCAGCTAAGGGAATCACAAATTATCTGCCATGCAGTTATTGGTGGTAGCAAACTTCTGTATTAACAGCATGGTAAAAAGTTCCAAAAGCGCTGGGAATGCCTTCAAATGGTAACGTACAAATTTTGCAGTTACCAAGTATTAATCTTGCCTACTACCATGTGATAATTGCAGATCCTTAGAATACTTTAGTAAATAGAGGTATGTGTGTCATATTGACTTAACAAAACCTTTTGAGCCATATCTGACATCCTGGACTACACAATTAGCTCGGAGGAAAATCCCTGTAAATATCCACCAGCTGTAAAGTAAATATAAACTGCCTGAAGATTGACACTTTCAGGCAGGAATGAAGAATGAGATAAGGCTGTAGCCTGAGCCCTTCTATCTTTTACATCTACTGGTTTTGATGTTCCTAGCTTACAATCCCTTTAGCTGTCATCGGTCCGGCTCACAGCAGGCAGCTGGAATTGGAAAAGCATTTTCAGGCAGTATCACTCTCTGGAAATCAAATGCCTACTATATGCAGATGATCTAATTATACTACCTTCTAGCCTGGAATAACTACAATAGTACCTAAATCTGCTAGAGACTTATTGTCTGATATTCAAAGAGCTTTAAATGGGAGGTGAGCCTCTGCCTTAAATCGCTCCTGGCTGCCCAACCACTGATATTCAGCAGTACTTTGCCAGACAGTGCTGCTAAATATCAGTGATGATCAGCCATAAAAAAAATGGGCAGGTCAGGAGCAGTATAGGGGTCGGAGTTGATGAGGAGACCACAGTTATACAGGTGCTGGCAATATTCAGTGCCAGCACCTGCATAGCTAACCAGGCAAATTTAGGACAGGAATTCACCCACGTAGCTATGCAGGCCCCAGGAACTGAATATCATCTGTGACTCGTATTCAAAATTTACCCCTTTCCCTCTGATCCCCCCTCCCACCCAGCTCCAAATGAGATCCATAGCCCCCACTCCCAACTTGCTTCCATGAAACAAGATTCCTCACCCCTTCACATGTCCATACCCCTTACCATCTCCACCCCAACTCAGGATAGGCTCCTCAGGCCTACCTGAAGTCCCTGGTGGTTTAGTGGAGTATGAGGGCAGAAGTGAACCCCACTCACTCCTGCCCGTAGTGGTTGCCTTGGCAAAATGACTGCTGTGACCTCTCACACCAGCCTCACAGTATTACCTATAGAGCCTGCAGAGGTTGTAGCAACCGTTTTGTCAAGGCAACCATTAGGATCAGGAGCAGTGGGGTTCTCTTCTGCCTTCATTGCCCCACTGGATCACCAAAGACTTCAGATAGGCCTGTAGGGGTCCTATCCTGACTTGGGGTGGGGGTTGGGGATGGGAGGGGGTATGATTTGTGGAGGGATGGGAGATCTTGTTTTATTGGACCAGGTTGGGAGGCAGAGCACTGGACCTCATCGAGGAGGTGGGAAGGGGATCAGAGGAAAACAGGTCAATTTCTTTATGCTGGTCCCGGCTGATATTCAGCTGAGACCTGCATAAGCTCTGGTGGCCAGCTGCACTTAAATTAGCACTAGATATTCAGTGCCAATGCTCAGAGAAATCCTGGTTGGACCTCTTAAGGATTTATTTAATAGATCTTCAGAGACGGGAGAGGTTCTACAGAATTGGAGATGAGTGGATGTTGTCCTTCTTCACATATGCCGGACCAACGAGTTGCAGAAACTGAGGCAACATGGCTTTACCAAAGTAAAATCCTGCCAAACCAATCTGATTAATTTATTTGACTAGGTTACCAAAGAATTGGATGAAGGACATGCGCTAGATGAAATCTATTTGGATTTTAGCAAAGCCTTTGATTTGGTTCCTCACAGAAGACTCGGGAATAAGCTGAGAGAGCTGAACTTAGGAACCAAAGTGGTGAACTGGATTGGAAACTTGTTGACCAACAGGCGGCAGAGGGTGGTGGTACATTGGAACATTGTTTTTTTTTTTGGTAATTGAGGCCATGGGGGGAGTAACTCTAGCTCTGGTTGTGCAAGCGGCAGCAAGGTGAGTCATATATATATATATATATAATATATATATATATATATATATATATATATATTATATATTTATATATTTATATATAATATTCTTTTTGGCTGTGAGGACCCATGCAGTTGTTGAGACTGGGGTTATAGTGATGAGAAGGGAAATGGCAGGCTGCATTGAGTAGGTTTGTGGAGGTGATGGTGGTGGGCTAGGGGTGCAGGGTAGAATATTTCTTTGAGGTGGTGTCTGTTGTGAGAATGGTGAGTGACTGTGGGTAAAATGTACAGATGGGGGGATGGTGCTAAAGAAGAGCTGTGGGGACAAGAGGTCATCTGTTGGTGTAGTAAAGGAGGGGATACTGGGCTAGATAAGAAAGGAAAGGGGATGGGATTTGATATACTGCTTTCCTGTGATTACAAAAAAATACAGTTTACATATTATATACAGGTACTTATTTTGTATCTGGGGCAATACAGGGTTAAGTGACTTGCCTAGAGTCACAAGGAGTTGCAGTGGGAATTGAACCCAGTTCACTGTCAAACTGCATAAAGTTTTGTGTGACCAAATGACAGACCCTAATATATAGCTATATCTTTTTTATGGAGGAAAAGGATTTCAGATACCGCAATGACACTTTCATGTCATACAATGCGCTTCCACATGTCTTTCATCGATCCTAACCCCCCCCCCCATTTCTTATATGCAATGGTGCACAGTGATTCTGAACAACATTCTTGAATTTTTCAATATATCAAAATGCAAAACCAGCACTTCTCTTTAACCTTACACAATAGGACCCATTTCACTGTGGTTCCCGGCTTCATCAGGGGTCATTTAAAATGTGCAGGTAACACCACACTTTCTCTTTTAAGATGTGTAGTTTTGAATTTTGATATATTGAAAATTTCAAGAATGTTGTTTAGAATCACTGTGCAAAATTGTCATTGTGGTATCTGAGATCCTTTTCCTCCATATAAAAGATATAGTTATATACTAGGGTCTGTTATTTGGTCACACAAGACATAGGGCCCCTTCTACCAAGCTGCGGCAAAAGGGGGCCTGAGCTGGCATCGGTGCATGTTTTTCACGTGTGCCGAGGCCACCTTTTACCACAGCGGGTAAAAGGGAAGTCTCTCTTTCCTGCAGGAAATGGTTGAAAAGCAAGTAAAGAGCTTGTCATGCAGCCATTTCAGGGTGACCCCTTTTGCCACCCATTGAGGTGGCAGTAGGGGTTTCTGTGCTAACCCAGCAGTAACCAGGCAGCGTGTGGCACTGCTCGATTACTGCTGGGTACACTCCGGCGCTTCAAAAATAAATATATTTTTGTAGCACCGGAACTGACAGCACGCTAGGGATGGAAAGTACCGCTGGGCTGCTGTTGTAGCCCAGCAATACTTCCTATTTATCGAGCGGTAAGCCTTACCTTCTTAGTAAAAGGGACCCTTTATATGGTTTGGCAGTGAATGCAAGTTAGTCTTGCTGTTCTCAATTATTGTGCACAGCAGTTACTGAATTGAACCCGGTTCCCCAGGTTCTCAGGCCACTGCATAAACCATTAGGCTACTAGATAGATCCTTGGTCTGACCCAACTCTTATGCTCTTCACCCCAAATAATAAGATAAGGAGTCAAACTTCTGCACCCAACTCGCTCTCTCAACTCAATCAGCAGAATAGCATACATTATACATTCATAACCCTCTGCTGGTGTCCAAATCAAGTGTGAAGCAACCAGCACAGCAGGGCAATCCAAGCTGCCTTTGCAAGTTGCTGTAATGTCAGTGATGAATATCAAGGCTGAACCAGCAGCACATATTATGAAAGACTGGATACCAAGAGATGGCTGTGCTCTCATAGTCACACAGGGAGACTGTACGCTGTTGCTCAGGGAGATATTAACGATACAGAATAATTACCCAAAACATGCTGAATCATCTTCAGCAGCTGATATACAAACAAACGCAAGGGGAAACTTCCTGTAACAAAGTCCAATAATGAGAGCCCATATATGCCAACAAAGGTGTCCCAATACTTCTACCTCCCTAATTCCAGCCACCTACTGTGAGCTGGACCAATGACAACTAAAGGGATTGTAGGTAAGGAGCATCAAAATCTGTCCAAAAATGTCAGATATGTATTAATAGATACACCTCTAAATTGTATAGGAGAAAATAAACTCAAAAATGAAATATCAACCTATCTAAAGGAGTTTAATTATTAAATCATATAAAGAGATGGTGTGAAGGTGTCCCTTTGGATTGATGAATAATATTAACAAATAATATTATCCCATCGGTTTTCTCATGCTTCATGAGTTTTTACGTTGGGGTTTTTTTCTCTTGACTCTCTTAAATAGAACCTATGATAGTACTTTACTCCTATTGAAGCAGGGGTTTAGCAATAATTTTGTAATATTCCCTGCTAGGAGGTTTGAGGTTCATTTTGTTAATATTATTCATCAATCCAAAGGGACACCTTCACACCATCTCTTTATATGATTTAATAATTAAACTCCTTTAGATAGGTAGATATGTATTAATGAAATTTTGTACACAAGACTCAAAAAGTTAATAGAGCTTCACTGGCAGATCTGCATACCACCTATCAGCTGAATCGTATAAGCCGTTTCAATAGACAAACCTTGAGTTCAGTGATGTAGATCATCAGCCTTAAAGGTACCTCAAAGTTCCCTATTACAGTATTGTTGCAGTATTTAATCACCCTAATTTTGGTGCCTATGTATTGACCCCTATGGGCTGATTGAGTGAGACCTATAAAGGTGTTCTTGTAAGGTAAATGTTTTTCGAGCAAGAGTTGCTTCTACAAAAAGGGATAAGCAGTGAATTGGAAAAGGTGTACATGTTTTGTTAACAAAAAATGGCTTCCCTAACATGAAACATTTTGGAAGGGTTGGAGTGTAAGACCGTAGTAGTGAAAATATCACTGAGGTCAATGACACCTTACAAACTAACAGTTATTGAGGAATACACTGTCAAGAGAAGGAGCTGACGTCATCAAATGGCAGATGAAACAGCTTCTGTGATGTTAAAGGTGAACTTTGAATGTCTGTTATTATAAGCAGGTGCCGCCTAAAATTATTCTGATACTGATTTACAGTTAATCTATCATTTCTACAAACATATTACAGTAATATGCTGCTCCACATCCTGGTCAGTCCCACTGTCGGTATGGAAGCGGCAACTTCTGTGTGTCTGAAGTATCCTGTTTTCAAAAGAAGTTTTGCAATGGATCAGCCAGCTCCAGGATGGGATTGGTTATTTTGTCTTGCTTCCACTCTAAATCTAGTTTAATAAAGCAGCAAAATAATTTAAAACAAAATATTGCGTTGGGAGTCTCAAGATGAATGAGTAGAAAATCCTTACCCCCTCCTCCTCTGCCTCATTCTCTCCCTCCCTCCTTCTGCTACCTTCCCTGGAGAGTCTCCCTCGCCAGGTGCACTCAGCAATAGGCAATTATGCGAATAGGTGTACCTGTCAATCAGAGAACCCCTCAGATTAGCTTCTCATATTGTAATTAGTGGGTCTGAAGCAGCCCCAGCTTAGAGGCCAAGGGTTTTGCCAATAAGTGGCCCAAGGGTATTAATTACTGAAGGTTGAGTTGGAGGGAGGAAAAAAGCAGGATCTTAGCAGGAGCGTGAGCTAGATGATTGTTTAAATTTCAAAAAATAATACCAACCTGGCAGTTGTTCAGACTCCCCTGAGAGGTCCAATAGAACAAGGTAGCCGAGGTAATTAGTCTGAAGAGGAAAGCAGGCCGACTGCAGGCATTTGTTTGTGTAAAAGTGGAGGCAAAGAAAAAGACAGGTATATATCTGGTGTGAAAATGAATCAAGAACAAGGAGAAAAATATTTTTTATTTTTTGTGCTGTAGGCCACTTTATTCAGCACCTGGTAATTAGAAGAGTTAATTTGAACAAAGAGTGTATTTCTTGTTCAAATCTATGGAAAGATAATGAAACATTTTTTGCAAATTAAATCCCCAAACCAGTAAATCTGTTGTATTAATAAATAATAAACTTCTGTTGTACTAACAAGTAAGAAGCGATGTCTGTTAAAAATGGATGTGAGCAAAAAAAATGTAACCCTCTAGAGTTTTTTTGCCATTTTCTCAGCAATTGCTTTGAATTTCAATAAGAAAGTTTACATACTTATTTAGTCATCATACATGCGTATTACTATTAAACAACATTTAATTATCTTAAACTATGTTGATGCTACTGACATTTTAGTGTTACCTAGCGATATTTGCATGTTCAAAATATTAGAGCTAAACCACAGTAAAATAACATCACTTAAACGATACAATTAACAATGTGTCAGAATTTTGCAGTCACTGTGAATGCTCAAAGTGTCTACCCCCAGCTTTAATTTAAAGAGGGAGGGGCTCAGTACGATGGATGGGATTGAAGAAAGGAGGCAAGGAAGGAGACAGATGTGTGTGTGAGGTTGATTGGTCCCTGTGGCAGGCTGACCCAGATCATCTGCAGCGCCTCCTTGAGTTTGTTTACGGCTTTGTGTGGCGCCTGATAGGCCTCCAGCATTGCTCCCCAGACAAAAGTCTACACCACCGTAACATCATTAACAGTAAGCTGATACCCTTGTCTTTTTTTTTTTTTCAGATAATGGTAGTTTTACAGTGCAGATATTTTTCAACGTGCGAAAATCGCTTGGTGGTCATGCTAAAAAGTCTGTAACTTTGCTGTGTTTAAAGGTAATCTCATTCCACTCAGCATATACACGTAAATAGTAACAACAAATCAAGATATGGAATTTTATCTTGAAATTCCAAGCAGTTGCTGAGAAAATAGCAAACAACTCTGGAGGCTTAATTTTTTTTTTTGCCTCACCCTGTATATGATTTGATTTGATTTATTTGGATTTTGCTCATACCTTTTTCAATAGTAGCTGAAGGTGAGTTACATTCAGGTATGCTGGCCATTTCTCTATCCCTTGAGGGCTCACAATCTAGTTAAGAAAAGTTCAATAATGGGGTACCGTAATGTTACCAATATTAGGAAAAATTATTCTCTTTCAAATAGTTCCCTCTGTATAGGACCTTTCTACCTCTTGTTTCCAAGACAAGGGACAGTGGAGAAGGGGATAGTGGTTTGGACCACCATACAGTAACTTCGTAGAAACAGAACGAGGCTTTAAAGGAGTGTATGTTCTATGCTATGAAGGCAAACTCACAGGATAATACCCAAATGCCATTACCAAATAATCCTGTTGTTACACACTGCACCAGGTTAAATATTTTACTGTGGCGAGACTCTCATTTCTGAGATCAAGCCATCAATGCAGCTGAAAGTTTAAGCGGCTGTTACAGGCTAGAGCAGTGGTTCCCAAACCTGGTCCTGGAGACACCCCAGCCAGTCAGGTTTCAGGATACCCACAATGAATATTCATGAGAGATTTGCATGTACTGTTTTCACTGTATGAAAATCTACCGCATGAATATTCATTGTGGATATACTGAAAACCTGACTGGTTGGGGTGCTTCCAGTACCAGGTTTGGGAACCACTGGGCTAGAGCTTAATATAATCATAGTCTTCCCCCTGAAAACATGCTCAATACTATCCATAATCTTAAAAATAAAGCACACAAAGGATTCCATTCTGTAAATGGTGCCAAAAATTTGGACATCAGAATAATACGTAGAAAGCGCTATTCTATAAACAGCGCTCAAAGTTGGGTGTCATTTATAGAATAGCGCTTAGTGCAGGGATCTGCACCCAATTTGGAGTATAAGGGGTTTACACCAACTGAACTCTGGTGGAAAACCCACCCCTAAATTAGGCGCAGACCCCTAAATTTTATAACAATGCGTGCAAATCTTAGAAATGCCCCGACCTGCCCATGCACCTCCCATGACCACGCCCCCTTCTCAGATACACATAGAAAAATTTATATGACATCTTTATAGAATAGCGACTACAAAGATCACATGTAAATTCTGATAATTGCCAATTAGCGCCAATAATTGTTAGTGCCCAATTATCAGTGCTAATTAGCTCATTAAACAATTAAATTATACACACAATTTGGAAGCATGCACAAATTTGTGCATGCAGTTTTGAGCACTATGTATATAGAATTAGGGGGCAAATGTTCAGAACAAATCAAAATCACATTTATCTTCAGCCTCCATCAGCAACTTTCAGTTGTCCACTGATGGAACTTCTTAGTTATATGCAGTCCCCAGGCCTACTCCATGCTGAGTTTTACTGCCTGCTTCATGAACTAGGTCCCACTTTATCTGAAATTACTTGATAGAGAACCCAAATGATAGCCATATGCCACATTTTAAATACTGCAACAATGATGCTCCAGGATGTTAAGACCTGGAAGCTGCCACCAGGCTGCTTCCATAGATGGTGACTTCACTGTAATAAAAAAGCGTTATTAGCAAAACTACCTCTGAAGCAAGAGAACTGTGGTATACAGAAGAGAAATCAGCAAAAGATTTTACACACCATATTCTGGTAGAGATTGATAATAACTGAATTCTCCAACAATATATTGATCCATTGCCTCAAAAATCCACACACACAAACTTTGGGGGGTATTATCCACCAAAGGGGTCAGTGCATAGCTATGTGGGGCCATGGGGGCCTGAGCCCCCATAGATTTGGCCCTGGCCCCCCTGCCGATGACCCTCTCGACCCCCCTCCCACCGCCAACCGTCCCCCACCGCCACCGTCGCTTACCTTTGCTGGCGGGGGACCCCAAACCCTGCCAGCCGAGGTCCTCTTCTTCCGGCGCAAGGCTTCATTCTGTTTCTGAGTCTGACATCCTGCACGTGTACAAAACGTCCAAATCCAGGGGCGGGGAAAACCGTATTTTCAAAAAAAGTTGGACGCCCATCTTTCGTTTTGAAAATACCATCAGAGATATCCAAATCCTTAAATTTGGACGTCCCTAGATATGGACGTTTCTGACTTTCAGCGATTTTTGAAACCAAAGACGTCCATGTCAAAAACATCCTAATGCAAGCCATTTGGAAGTGGGAGGAGCCAGCATTTGTAGTGCACTGGTCCCCCTGACATGCCAGGACACCAACTGGGCACCCTAGGGGACACTGCAGTGGACTTCATAAAATGTTCCCAGGAACATAGCTCCCTTACCTTGTGTGCTGAACCCCCAAAATCCACTACCCACAACTGTATACCACTACCAAAGCCTGTACAGGTGAGGGGGCACCTATATATGGGTACAGTGGGTTTGTGGTGGGTTTGGGAGAGCTCGCTGTTTCCTCCACAAATGTAACAGGTAGGGGTGGTATGGGCCTGGGTCCACCTGTCTGAAGTGCACTACAGTACCCACTAAAACTGCTCCATGGACCTCTATATGCTGTCATGGACCTGAGTATGACATCTGAGGCTGGCATAGAGGCTGGGACATATTTTTAAAGATGTTTTTTGAGGGTGAGAGGGGGTTAGTGACAACTGGGGGAGTAACGGAAGGTCATCCCCAATTCTCTCCAGTGGTCATCTGGTCATTTTGGGCACCTTTTTGTGCCTTATTCTTAATAAAAACATGTCCGGGTGAAAACATCCAAGTTTTTGATTATGGGTCAAAGACATCCAAGTGTTAGGCATGCTCAAGTCCTGCCTTCGCTACGCCTCTGACATGCCCCCTTGAAATTTGGATGTCCTTGTTATTCCAATTTGAATGTCTCTGGGAGAAGGTCGTCCATCTTCAGATTTATGTCGAAAGATGGACGTCCTTCTCTTTCGAAAATGAGCCCAATAGTGTCAGTACTCTCTCCTTTCTGTCTACCCTTGCCATCCTGAATAGATCACGATTTGCTATGAGCTACAACTCCATGTTCACCATAAAATCCAAGACAGCCTCTGGATCAACAGGAGTTTATGAGACTGGGAGATTGAGCATCCACATGGCGGATGAGATTTAGAGGGGAATTTTAAAAAAAATGTCTAAGTCCAAAATTTTTTTAAAAAAACAGCCATCTCACAGCCATAATCAAACAGGAAAAAACATCTAGATTTCTTGTTCAGTTATGGCTGTGAGATGGACGTTTTTGCACTGAAAATGTCCAAAATGAATAGCTATTTTCCAAAATAAAACGTCTAACTTTTGAATGACAAAATACCAGGGACATGAAGGTCTGTCTGGCATCATTTCAAAAATATGGCCTCAGAGATGTTCTTACTGCACAGAGAAGTAGCCTAGTGGTTAGTGAATGGGGTATGAGCTAAGGGGCGTAGGTTCAACCCCCCCCCCTCTCTGGTTATTTATTTATTGTGTAAATGTGGTCCCTCCAGGACCTAAAAAAGTACCTACTGTACTGGAATGTCCACCATTTCAATAGCCTTCGGGCTTGCAGGTGTCTTATATATGTAGGTACAATAGGTATCGTTCTGTTTCTGGAATGCTCAGAATAATAATTTTTTTTTAAAAAGAGTTGAAGTTGGGTTTCAACCTGGGTCCCTGTTTTATAGGTCACTGTACTAGCCAGTAGGCTATTCCTCTGGTTTGCTTACTGCTTTGCTCCGAATGGCTATAATACTTGCATCTGACGTACAGCCTGGTTTTCATTTCCAATTTCACTTTCAGGGGAGAGGGAAGGGGATGGCAACCACTGAGGGATTAAGGAGGGGGGTCACGCCTTAATCCCTCCAGTGGTCTGTTATTCAATTAGAGCAACTTTGTGTAACTTGCACATGACTGAAATGGGTCTACATAAAAACACTCTTCTTTTTAGACATAAATGAGTCAGTGGCTTGGCCACGGGGGCCTGGGCCCCCCAAATTGGCTCTGGGGCCCCCAGTTTGGCTAGTGGGGGTGCCTACCCCCTGCCAGTTAAAGCATTTGTCCCGTTCTGGTCTCACATTGTCTGGTGCCCTGTACTGTTTTCAGTTGCTGTGCACATACGTTTTAATGAAACTGAGCATGTGGCGGTGGGGAGAGGAGTGGCAGCGGGGAGAGGGAGGAAGCGGTGGCAGGAGGATGGCAGCGTGGAGGCAGTAGCGGCCACAGGAGGGGTGGAAGCAGCGGTGGGAGGGCGGCAGCGGGAGGGCGGCAGTAGGGAGGCGGGCCAAAATGTGCCCCCCACCTTGGTCTCTGGCCCCCCTTTCCATCGAGGTCTAGCTATGCTCCTGGAATGAGTACCTTAATGTGAGCAAGTGCAAAGTGATGAATGCAGGAAAGGGAAGCCCAAACTATAACTACATGATGCAAGGTTCTACATTAAGAGTCACCGCTCAGGAAAAGGATCTACGTAAGTTTCGTCCTTGAGGATATGTTAAAAAGCTCTGCTCAGTGTGCAGCAGCGGCTAAGAAAGCAAATAGAGTATTAGGGATTATTAGGAAAGGAATGGAAAACAAAAAATGAGAATATTATAATGCGAAAATGAGAATATTATAATATTATAATGAGAAGAGAGTAGCCTAGTGGTTAGTGCAGTGGATTTTGATCCTGGGGAACTGAGTTCGATTCCCACTGCAGCTCCTTGTGACTCTGGGCAAGTCACTTAACCCTCCATTGCCCCTGGTACAAAATAAGTACCTGAATATATCTAAACCACTTTGAATGTAGTTGCAAAAACCTCAGAAAGGCGGTATATGAAGTACCATTTCCCTTTCCCCTTTCCCTTTGTATCGCTCCATGATGCGACAGATCTCGAATACTGTTTGCCATTCTGGTCACCGCATATGAAAAAAGATATAGCAGAATTAGAAAAGGTACAGAGAGAAAGGCTACAAAAATGTTAAATGAGATGAGACAACTTCCCTATGAGGAAAGGCTAAAGTGGCTAGGGCTCTTCAGCTTGGAGAAAAGGTGGCTGAGGGGAGATATGATAGAGGTTTATAAAATACTGAGTAGAGTGGAACGTGTAGGCGTGAATTGCTTGTTTTCTCTTTCCAAGAATACAAGGACTATGGGGCACACAATATAGCTACTAAGTAGTAAATTTAAAACAAACCAGAGAAAATATTTCCTCAATCAACGTGTAGTTAAACTCTGGAATTCGTTGCCAGAGAATATGTTAAAAGCAGTTAGCTTAGTAGGGCTTTAAAAAAGTTTTGGAAAATTTCCTAAAAGAAAAGCCCAGAAGCCATTATTAAGATGGACTTGGGAATATCACTGCTCATATCTAGGATAAGCAGCATAAAATCTGTTTTACTGTTTTGGAATCTTGCAGGTACTTGTGACCTGGATTGGCCACTGTTGGAAACAGGTCACTGGGCTTCACTGACCTTTGGTCTGTCCCAGTTTGGCAGTGCTTATGTTCTTATGTTATGTTAACCCCACAGTAGCGTAGCCAGGAATTTTAAACATAGGGTGCATCGCTAGCTAGGTCGGGGTTATTGCACAATTCCTAATCATTAGGATCTCACACTCGCACACAGAAATATTATTGTTCTCGTACACTGTATAGGCTGCTGATGTAAGGAATACAAAACAAACCGCCAGTGCTAAACTTATACCTATGTTAAATACTGCTGTCAATACATTGCTTATTTACTTGCTTAGCATACAAGCAACCGCCGATTTTTCAAACAGGCAGACATGTTGCAAAATAACACAAAACCCCAAAAGACACTCAAAACCTATATAGGAAACTTACCAAACCATAATAGCCCTAAGTCACCTATGAAAAGGCAGTGCTATACATATTGCATTTGGGTATAGAGCACCAATATACCTGCTTCCGGGAAACTGAAACAAGATGGACTGTTAAAGATTCCTACACAGACACCACATGCCAACAGAATCCTTCACCTCAGTCACAGATGCAAAGCATGACTCTCACCTGATACAAAATAGGGGACTACAACAAACATGCATAGAAAAACTGAAATGGAGACAAATACAGAAAGACTCTGCATGTTGTACAATACCACAGAAATAGAATTAAGCGCATGTTCTCCTGTACAGTGAAAAATAAAGCCTGCAGATATAAATTCTCAACACTGACATAATTCAGTCACTAAACTGAAAATAAAATCATTTTTCTACTTTTATTGCCTCATGCCCATTTTCCAGCACATTAAAAAAAATCCCTTTTTTTAAAAAGCCTGTTTCCAATTGAGATTTCCTTGTAAATGCTTACTACTCTTTAAAGACAAGAGATATGTTTTCTTTGAACCAGAACAGCTGCGAACTTTTCTTAATATGCAAAGCAATAAGGAGGAGTACCAGATAAAAGCGGTTTAATTGATAGGGGGACCCTCCTGCTTAATTTTCTTTGGTAGAATTAAAGTATTAGACCAACTTCCTTTGGTATAATTCGAGATTTTCTCCCTTATTTGTGGACTTTTAAAACCAATACTTTATCTTACTATACTAAAATAACTTTGTTCTTGAAAATTTTATTTAAGCATTGGTGTATCTGTTCAAAGATTGTATCTTTGTATTAAATGAAAATCAATAAAGAAATTAATAATAAAAAAATCCCTTTTTCCCAGGCACACTCAGGAAATGGACCAGCGCACGTCCAAAACATGCACCTACACCACTGTATTAATAAAACAGTAGCAGTTTAAATATGTAGCTTAAGAAATCTAATATAAAAAATATCGACCCCCCCCCTAACACTGCATACTGGACTATCAAGCTGTTAATTTAAACATATTTTTTACAGCTACAGAATCCCCCACCCCCACCCCACGACCATAGCTCCTCCTCAAAGAAAGGTTGCAAAACAGAAAAGGGGCATTTCCCCAGGAGCTCATTATACAAAAAAAATGATTTTGGTGTAATTTCAGTTAAAAAAAATACATATTGTGAAGTACCTGTAATACAAAGCCTACAAAAATCACTCAGGACCTATAGAGCTAATCTATTTTACTGTAACACCACTAACTTACAGAAGTAATACAACAAGGATCCTACCTAGGAAAATGCAAAACAGTAAATATTATAGTGGGAACGAGAACATCAATATGCCTAATGGGAAAACTGAAGAAGTTGAATTATTACAGATGCGTAAATAAAAACTCCATGCAAACTGAGTACCTGGTCTTGGTTACAAACATTGAACACAAATAGACCCTTAGATATAGGAGTGCTGGGCAAATATATTGATACAAATACCTGACGTGGCCACGTTTCACCCTATGGCTACGTCAGGGGTTAGAAACTGATAAGAAACAGATAAAATATTAAATTAGTCAAAATGATAAAATCAGCAAGCAACATTAATAAAAATTAGTTTCACTGCTGTTTTGGTTTTAAATAGTCCTGTTTGGATTCCTTATACATTTTCATACATATATTTTTTACAGATATTTGGAGACATTGAGGGGCATAATCGAACGGCGCTGGCCAAATAGCTGGCTGGCCATCTTCGAGGCCAGCGCCGCAAGGGGGCAGAGCCAACCGTATTTTCAAAATATGGTTGGGGCCAGCTAAATCAATCGCCGGGTACAGAAGAGATGGCTGGCTTCGTTTTTCAGCCATAATGGAAACCGGGCCCAGCCATCTGAAACCCGGCGAAATGCAAGGCATTTGGTCATGGGAAGAGCCAGCATTTGTAATGCACTGGCCCCCCCCCTCACATGCCAGGACACCAACCGGGCACCCTAGGGAGCACTTCTAAAAAATAAAAATAGCTCCCAGGTACATAGCTCCCTTACCTTGTGTGCTGAGCCCCCCAAATCCCCCCCAAAACCCACTACTCACAACTGTACAACACTACCATAGCCCTAAGGGGTGAAGGGGGCACCTAGATGTGGGTACAGTGGGTTTTGGGGGTTTTTGGAGGGCTCCCATTTAACACCACTAGTGTAACAGGTGGGGGGGATGGGCCTGGGTCCACCTGCCTGAAGCGCACAGCACCCACTAAAAACTTCTCCAGGGACTTGTATACTGCTATCAGGGAGAGGTGATCCCCGATTCCCTCCGGTGGTCATTTGGTCAGTTGGGGCTCCTTTGTGAAGCTTGGTCGTGAAAAAAAAGGGACCAAGTAAAGCCGGCAAAATGCTCGTCAAGCCTGGCTTTTTTTTCCATTATCGGGCGAAGCCGGCCATCTAGTGAGCACGCCCCTGTCCCGCCCCATCCCGCCCCTGCCCTGCCTTCACTACCCTACCGACATGCCCCCTTGAAGTTTCGTCAGCTCCACGACGGAAAGCAGTTGAACCCGGCCAAAATCGGCTTTCGATTATACCGATTTGGCCGGTTTCAGGAGATCACCGGCCATCTAATAGTATAACTATTAGGGGAAATCTGGGTATTTTCCCCTATAGGTACATGTTCCTTTCACATCTCTTAGACCTCCTTTGGCTTTATATACATTTTCTGAGTGGATTCATTTTTACATGTGCTATGGGCCCTGTCTACTGAGCTGTGCTGTAGGCAAGCTAGCATTTTTACCACACGCTAAAAACGTTAGCATGCCTGAGTAAACAGGGCCCTATGTGCTTTTACATGCAGTTTGTATGTTAATGCATGTTCAAACTTTAATTGATCATAAATATTTAATTGGTTATTGTTCTTATTGATTCTTGTTTTAATTTGGAGATATTTTGAATTAGGTTTTTTATTCAGTGCTATTTATTGATGTTTTTATTGTGATCAATTTGATATATTTATTTGTTTTAATTTGCTTATATTTTTTAATTTGGCTAATTTGTATTTATGTGTTTGCTGATTTTATCATTTTGACTAATTGAATATTTATCAGTTTCTAGCTCCTGACGCACCGTAAAGCAAAACGTGGCCACGTTGGATATTTGTGTCAATAAATTTGCCCAGCACTCCTATATCTTTGGTCTGCTTTTTGCTTGCTGTCACGTTGGTGTGCAGATCATTGCCTCTCTTGTTGGTTGCACAAATAGACCCTTGCAAGATACAGAATAAGTGAGTACAAAGTTAAAATATGAATACATAGACAAAAATTAAATTTAACCTCCAAAAGCCACCACTCTGCAGGCAGTAGAAAGCGAAATAAAAACAGCATCCTGCACTCTGAAAAATATAAAGAAAGCATTGTAAATTTGCTGTGAAATTGACATTTTCCCTTTACTGAATTAAAAATAAAATTCTTTCTACCTTTGTCTTCTGGGTGTTCTGTCTTTTCATAATTTTCTTTACATGATCTCTAGTCCATCTGCCACTTCTTCTCTCCCTTCCTGTTTCTTCACTTCCTATATCCATCTTTGACTTTGAGGCGGAGTAGCCTAGTGGTTAGTGCAGTGGACTTTGATTGCAGGGAACTGAGCTCAATTCCCACTGCAGTTCCTTGTGATTCTGGGAAGTCACTTAACCCTCCATTGCCCCTGGTACAAAACAAATACCTGAATATATGTAAACCACTTTGAATGTAGTTACAAAAAAAAAAAAAAAAAATCTCAGAAAGGCAGTATATCAAGTCCCATTTCCCTTCCCTTTCAGTTTTCCTTCATTTATTTTTCTGCCTTTCTTTTTGCTCAGACTTCATTCATTTTTACTATTCAGTCTTAAATCTCCTTTCATTTTTTTTTACCACAACTACCTACAACTTTTCATCTCCCATCTCCCTTCCAGTGTCTCCCCCTCTTCCTCTCTGCATCCTTTCATCCAGCATCTGCTCTCTTTCTCTCTCTACCCTTCCATCAATCTACCCTCTTTCTCTCCCTTCTCTTCCATCCAGCATCTTCCCTCTTCCTCTCCCCATCCTTCCAGTATCTCCCCCTTTCTCTCTGCATCCTTCCATTCAGCATATCCTCTCTTTCTCTCCCTAACCTTCCACCTATATCCCCTCTTTCTCTCCCTACCCTTCCATCCAGCATTCTCCCCTCTTTATCTCCCTACCTTTCTATCCACCATCTTCCCTCTTTCTCTCCCCATCCTTCCAGTGTCTCCTCATTCTCTCTGCATCCTTCCATGCAGCATCTCCTCTCTTTCTCTCCCTACCCTTCCATCTATCTCCTATTTCTCTCACTACTCTTCCATCCAGCATCTTCTATCTTTCTCTCCCCATCCTTCCAGTGTCTTCCCTATTTGTCTCCCTCCTTCCATCCAGTTTCTCTCCTCTTTCTTTCTCCATTCTTCCAGCCAGGTCTCCCCCTTTCTCCCCATCCTTCTACCCAGCATCTTCTCTCTCTCCAGCTCTTTTCCATCCAACATGTCCCCTCTTTCTCTCCCTCTTTCTAATCATCTCTCTCTTTCCCCACCCTCTTCCATCCTGCATCCCCACTCTTCTGTATTTTTCCTTCCCTCTCTCCATTTAGTATCTCCTGCCTCTCACTCCTCTTCCCCCTCCTCCTTCCCCTGGTTTCTTCGGTTTCCTGCAGCCACTGTTACTTCTCCCAATGAGCAGTAGCAGCTGTTTCAAAACAACAAAAACAAACATGGGGCTTCAGCCTTCAGGGATGCCCTGTTAACTCTTGTCCCCAATGATGTCAACTTCCTATTCCTGGACAGAGAACCTGCAGCGCTCACAGTGCATGCCTGAAGGCTGTGATTCCATGCTTGTTTTTGTTTTGCTACTGCTACTGCTCATCATGAGAAGCAGCAGTAGCAGTGTGGTGGTGGCAGAGTGGTATCAAAGAGGTGAAGAGAATAATATCCAAAGAGCTGCAGAAAGTGGCATTTAGATGTTTTTTCCCCCAAAACGTCCAGATTGATATTTTTGAAACCCATTTAAAGACATTTTTCAATGCAGTTCATCTGAAGTGCCTCCAAATCTCAAGGAGGCTTGTTGGGGGTGGGGGGGGGGGGGGGTGTTGGAGGTGGGACTTGGGTGTTTTTCTGCCATAATGGAACAAAGCAAAAATGTCCAGGGCTAAAACCTAAATGTTTTGGGCTAGTCCTGTTTTAATAATGGCTAAGTCACAAAAAGGTGCCCTCAATGACCAAATGACTACTGGAGGGATTAAGGCATTATGCCTCTCCTTACTCCCCAAGTGGTCACTAATCATCTCCCACTCCCCAAAGATGTAAAATAAACAGTACATGTAAAAGAAACAGCTCTATGATAGCTTCAGATGTTATATCCAGTCCTATTAGAGAAGAACAAGGTCCCTGGAATAACCTAGTGGTTAGTGCAGTGCACTGAAGAGAATGGGATCCAGCCCTGTAACCTACTGTAACCTGTGGTGGAAAGTATGATCCCTCCAAAACCCATCAAAAATCTACTGTACCCACATATAGTTGACACTTGCACACATAAGGGCTATTCTAATGGTACACAGTTAGGTAGAGTAGGTTTTTGGTGGGATTTGGAGGGCTTACTATAGAATATAAGGGGATAATAGTGAGATAAATACCTGGGACCTTTTATGTGAAGTCCACTGCAGTGCCCTCTGAGGTGCCCCATTGCTCTGCTGGGATGTCTGTGTGGCCAGTTTACTAAGCTAGCTCCTCCTACATGATAATGGTTTGATTTTCTGCATTTTTCCCCTTGGACATTTTTTTTCGAAAATGATCAAAAAAGATATATGCACAGAGCTCAACAACATCTAGCAAATGGCCATTTTAAAAAAAGATAGAGGTTTTTCAGGTTCAAAAATGCCAGTTTTGCTATTGGATTTTTGGACGTTTTCCACAAAATGTCCAAAATCAGATTTAGACATCATATCCAAAATGCCCTTCTTAAAACCTGTGTGGTATAAATGCTCTGGAGGCAAGTCTCTTTCAATTGAAAGGAAGTTCTGAAATGAGGGGTCATAGGATGAAGGTGAAAAGGGGATAGACTCAGAAGTAATCAGAGGAAACCTCTTCATGGAAAGGGTGGTGATTTGTAGAATGGTCTCCTGGTGGAAGTGTAGGAGATGAAAACAGTATCTGAATGCATGAGAGCTTGGGACAAGTACATAAAATCTGTAATAGGAAGAGTAGATGGCATTGAAAGGCAGACTGGATAGACTATACAGGCTTTATCTATCTACATTTTTCTCTGTTTCTATGTAATAGTATTTAATAATGAGCTATACAAGTATAATTTTTTTTTCTTCCTGGAAAGATTGGTCAGAGAGGAAGTGATGTAGTAGAAGACACTGAAACACATCCTCTTTGAAATTGCCTTCCCTGTAGTCAATGATATAAATCAGGAATGTTCTGAAATGGATGTGGGATAGAGGTGTGTTGGGGTGCAGTCAGGAGGCAGAGTGGGCAGGACAGGGGAAGACAGAGTGGAGCAGGGCTGGTGGCATGTAATAAAATCTCCCTCTCAGAAATTGGATCCTTTTGGCATTTATTCCCAAGTACAAGTACTTGGCAGGATCCCAAAAAGTAGCAAGATTGCATGTAACCTATCCCCAGGGATAAGCAGTAGCTTTTCCCAGGTCTGCTTTAAGAAAGTAAAGAATCAATTAGTATTACCCATTCCACTTCACACATAATTTCATCAGCCTTTATCATATTTCTCTTAGCCATCTCTTCTCCAAGCTGAGAAGCCCCAACCTCCCTAGCGTTTCCTCATGTAGGAGTCATTTCATCCCCTTTATCATTTTTGTCACCCTTCTCTTTACCTTTACTAATTTTGTTATAACATTTTTTTTAGATGCAGCAACTAGAATTTTATTGTACTGTATGTGCAGTAAATACATCACAGTTCAGTGAGCCTTTTGTAAAATACTCAGGAAATTTTGAATTTCGCAACTTTGGACATCCCTCTTCTGACCTAGATATCATATGCAAAATGGTGTTTTTCGTTGCTAAGTCCCTGGTCACTTTTACCCAGGGATGTTCCAGTGTAATAAGTATACACAAATTAAATTTCAAATTGCCCAAATTAAAAGTAAACATTGGTCTGCAAACACCACAGGAAGTTTGAAAATTATCCCTTTAACTTCCTCATGTTCAGAGTTTTTTGCCTTTTAGCTTTTGAAGGGACATGTGTAGTGTAATGCTTTAACAGTACATCCATATTAAAGTCCAGTAAGGTGCCGATTAGTGATATATATTCATTAGTGCATACTTGGTTCTTTAGTGTGCCTTACAATTTTTAGTGCACAATAAGGAAGGAAGTTATCAAGGGGCAGTAAAAGTAGAGCTTTTACCGTATCTTTAATTTACTATAGGAGTCACCAGCCTGCAGTATCTCTATACCACAGGTTGATGTTTCCCATAGTAAAGGACTAATGCAGCCTGTGAGCCACCCAGTGCTTCCAGGCTGTCTCTTAAAGGGACTGGCACCGGACATAGATGTAGTGGTTAGTGGTCATAGCCACCCAACCCCACCCAGCTGAGGCTCCCTCCAGTGAACCCCCTATCAGTGACCCCACAACTATGCCCCCTGAGCTCAAAATCCCACCTCCACAGTGGCCAACTTCTACCCAGAACATGACTGTCCAATACTGAACCCCCTCCCCGACACTCCCCCCACCCATCTCCTGGGCCTACCTTATGCAAAACTTTCTGTTATCTAGTGGTTGGGCCATCATCCAAAATGGTTCCAGCACACCCTAGCAATAGTCAAGTAGTACCAAATTTATATACTAATGAGCTGCTTTACATGTATTTGCTTCTTCTGTATCTCATTACTATATAACATGGAGTGACTCTACCCATCATTAGAGCATTTTAATACATCTTAAGAGGCAAATAATATGGGTTAGTGCCATAACGGGTGTTGATAACTACCCCCTAAATTCATTTAGCATACACTAATTTAATACCATGGAACATGTAAAAAATGTCCATTAATACAAATGTGTGAAAAAACCCTGAAAATAAAAGGGAAACAAACCAAATAAGCTGAATTTTTGCATATCCCTATTTTATAAAGATAAGATAAGCATCTACGTGTGTTAATAACATAGGCAGCCAGAACCAGCACCAATTGCCTAAAAACTCAGAGGAACAAATTTGCACCTGCTCTATAGAGAGTGCAAATATGCACTTGCATTTTACCTATGTCCCCACATTTTTTAAAAATAAAATGTGTGTGTACATTGCAAC
This sequence comes from Microcaecilia unicolor, assembly GCF_901765095.1. Lineage (NCBI taxonomy): Eukaryota > Metazoa > Chordata > Amphibia > Gymnophiona > Siphonopidae > Microcaecilia > Microcaecilia unicolor. The sequence continues at coordinate 450,204,378 of NC_044032.1, forward strand.
TCCACCTCTGCCCAACCCAAACTACATCCTCGGGAATGCCTATGCACAGTCTACATGAAGCTACGTGATCTTTTGGACATATATACTTTTTAAGTGCAGAAACATTCACACACTTTTATAAAAGGCCTTTTTTTGCATGTGAAAAAGCTTTATATGTAAACAAACATTTATATAATTACTCCCTTAATGTTTTGCAAAGTCATGTTATGGAGCAATGAAGGACAGTAATGGATCATAAAAGAGGTTTTTTTTTTCTATTGAGAGTGAAAAGGTATTCTAATGATTATCTTCCCTGAAGCAGAGCAGTAGTTTGAAACAGGGGCGTAGCCAGACTTCGGTGGGAGGGGTGGCCAGAGCCCAAGGTGAGGGGCACATTTTAGACCCCCCCCCCCATGACACGAACCCCCCCAGCCACCTTTGACCCCCCCTGCGCCCCTCCCTTTTCGACCCACCCTTCCCGCCACCGCCAACCCTCCCCCAAGTCCCCCGCCGCCGTCAGGTACCTGTGCTGGTGGGGGTCCCCAACTCCCGCCAGCCGAAGTTCTCCTCAGCCAGTCTCCAGGCCGGCGCGTTGCTGCAGCTGATGTGGATGCCTAGGATTCTGTTTCTTCTGTGTGAGTCGTCCTGCACGTTCAACGTGTAGGACATCAGGACGACTCACACAGAAACAGAATCCTAGGCTTCCATATCAGCTGCAGCAACGCGCTGACCCGGAGACCGGCTGAAGAGGACTTCGGCTGGCGGGGGTTGTGTACCCCCGTCAGCACAGGTACCCGATGGCGGCGGCAGGGGAGGGTTAGCGGCGGCAGGAAGGGGGGTTGAAAGGGTCGGCTGGGGCTAGGGACAAATCTGGGGGGGCAGGCCCCCGTGGCCCCATGTAGCTATGCCCCTGGTTTGAAACATGGTATAGTGTTGAGTGATTTCAGAAAATGGACATCTGCTATCTTGAAGTTATGTATTATTATTCATGTGGGGGGAGGGTTTTTTTAATGAAGCGGTGGTAAGCCCAACACGAGCTTACCACTCACTAATCTGGAAATACCACAGGGCTACTGCAGCAGCACGGTGGTAGTTCCCACCCCCAGCATGCACCCAGTGTTTACCCAGCGGTAATCGGTCAGTGCCGCGCGCTGCACGGTTATCGCTGGGTTAGTGCGGGATCCCTTACCGCCACCTCAGTGGGTGGCAGTAAGTACTGCCCCCCCCCCCCGAAATGGCCGCACAGCAAGTGGTTCACTTGCCACATGGCCATTCCTTTTAAAAAAACCCAACCTTTTACCCATTGAGGGAGCCTCAGCGCGCATCAAAAACATATGCTGGTGCGAGTGCAGATCTCCTTTTACTGCAGCTTGGTATAAGGTCCCCATGGTTTGTGGTTCTTGTGTCCACTGGTACAAATAATCTGTTTACGTGGAATGAAAGAAAGCCTGTAGTGACAAATGCACTGATGATTAAAATAGTGGAGCTCAGTTAAGGTCAGTGAGCCTTTAAATATGACGGTCCATATGTCCCAAAAATTACTTATTTTATGTTTGGGATATTTATAGTGACAGGATGGTCAATTGTGCATTATCATGATATCTCACATTTTAGGACTTCTTTGTTTTCAATTTTAATTTCTAAGTGGAACACTCAGGCCACTTCCAAGATAATTACTAAATTATGGCAAATATTTTATTATTAGGCTTCAAAGCCAGAAATAGACCTTTACAAAATTTTCCACTGGATATGTAACAGTTTGTGCACACAACTTATAAACATATTTTTAGGAGGAACCAATGAGAAAGGAATATACAAGAAAGTAAAATAATCAGTTCCTTAATTTTCCAGTAACTCATTTGTTGTCAGCTGAAATACTAGTTAGAAAATATCGGGCCCCTTTTACTAAGCTACATAGAGGGGCATAATTGAACAAAAACGTCTATCCCCATGGGCGTTTATCTCCGAGAACGGGTCCGTGTTTTATTCGACAATTTGTGAGCTGGCGTTTTTGTTTTTCAGTGATAATGGAAAATGAAAGCGCCCAGCTCAAAAACGAATAAATCCAAGGCATTTGTTCGTGGGAGGGGCCAGGAGTCGTAGTGCACTGGTCCCCCTCACATGCCAGGACACCAACCGGGCACCCTAGGGGGCACTTTTACAAAAACAAAAAAGGTAAAAGAGCTCCTAGGTGCATAGCACCCTTCCCTTGTGTGTTGAGCCCCCCAAATCCCCCTCAAAACCCACTGCCCACAAGTCTACACCATTATTACAGCCCTAAGGGGTGAAGGGGGGCACCTACATGTGGGTACAGTGGGTTTGGGGGGTTGGACGACTAATAAGCATTAAGCAGCACAATTGTAACAGGTAGGGGGGGATGGGCCTGGGTCCACCTGCCTGAAGTTCACTGCACCCCCTAACAACTGCTCCAGGGACCTGCATACTGCTGCCAGGGAGGTGGGTATGACATTTGAGGGTGAAAATAAAAAGTTGTGAAACATCATTTTTTGTGGTGGGAGGGGGTTAGTGACCACTGGGGGAGTCAGGGGAGGTCATCCCCAATTCCCTCTGGGGGTAATCTGGTCATTTAGGGCACTTTTTGGGGCCTTATTCGTGAAAAAACAGGGTCCAGGAAAAGTGCCCTAAATTCTAGCTACAAACGCATACTTTTTTTCCATTATCGGCGAAAGGCGCCCATCTCTGTTCGGGTGATAACCACACCCCAGTCCCGCCTTCACCACGCCTCTGACACGCCCCCATCAACTTTGTACACTTCCGCGATGGAGTGCAGTTGAAAACATCCAAAATCGCCTTTCCATTATACCGATTTATTCGTTTTTGTGAGATAAACGTCTATCTCCCGATTTGGGTCGAAATCTAGGCATTTTTCTCTTTCAATTATAAGGTGGATAGGCACCTATGTGTGCCCAACGTGCATCAATTTGGAATTACCACCCATCTACCACGTGGCATGGGCAGTAATTTCATTTTTTAAGCGCATCCACTACGCACGCCAGAAAATTATTGTTATTTTCCGGCACGCAGCCCTAACTGGGCGGTAAAAGGCATTGTACGCACATAGACCATTACCACCTGGTTAAAACGTGAGACCTTACCGCTAAGTCAATGGGTGGCAGTAAGGTCTCAAACCCAAAATGGACGCGCACCAATTTTCATTTTGCTACATGTCCATTTTCGACCAAAATTTTTTAAAAAGCATATTTTACAGGTGTACTGAAAAATGGATCTGCGAGTGTCCAAAACACGCGCCTACACTAGCGCAAGCCATTTTTCAGTGCACCTTAGTAAAAGGACCCCATTGTAAAGAAGGGCTTACCTTGGCTAATGCAGAAGATATTGTATTGGAAACCTTTCTGAACGAAGGGTTGCTGATGGTGTACAGGAGGGGAATCTGGCTTAGCTGGACTCTTCAGAAAGTGCAAATTTGATGGCCTTTCTGGAGGACTCTACTGATTTTATTTTCGCTACATCTACATACCTAGTGACTTTTCTGAATGATAAGGACAAATCTTTAGTATTGTGTTCATATTTTAAGAAGAAGGCTCTGCTTTTCTGTAGAAAGGCAACTCAAATTTTTCCTGATGTCTCTAGAGTTACTTAGCAACAAAGAAAGACCTTTTTGGCCCATAGAAGTTGTGTAGATGCTTTAGTGCTTCTGTCTATCTGAGATTCCCCTGTAAAGGATCCTTTGACTAAACGGCGGTAAGCTCAACGCGGGCTTACTGCTCGCTAAACAGGAAGTATCGCTGGGCTACCGCAGCAGTCCGGTGGTACTTCCCACCCCAGTGTGCCATCATTTCTGGCGCTACAAAATTTTATTTATATTTGTAGCGCCAGAGTGTACCCAGTGATAATCGGACAATGCCGCGTGCTGCCCTGTTACCGCCAGGTTAATGCGGGAGCCCTTACCACCACCTCAATGGGTAGCGTTAAGGGATCCCCCCAAAAATGGCCATGCGGCAAGTGCTTTACTTGCTGCCTGGCCATTTCCTGTAGAAAAGTGAGACTTCCCTTTTACCAGCCACGGTAAAAGGGGGCCTCGGCGAGTGTGTAAAACACTCACCGACACCAGTGCCAACCCCCTTTTGCCACAGCTTGGTAAAAGGGGCCCTAAATGATTTATAACCTATCTGGGGGCTCAGTTTATTATTTCTGACTCTTTGCAATTGGTGAAATTCCTGCAGGAGCATGTTGTTATTATTTAAGCTTAGATTAGGTGATATATTGGAGCTATTAAGGAAGCTGACCTGATGTTTAGAAGGGGCGGCCTCACAAATTGGTGGCAGCCCAGGAATGGCAGCAAAGCAGGTCCGGGGGGGGGGGGGGTCAGGGGGAAGTGCTAGTAGGAGGAGACAGGTTAGACAGAAGGACTTAAGGTGGAAGGATGGTAGATAGTAAGGCTGAGGGAGAGAGATAGGGGCGGGGAAGAAGAGGGGAGGTCTGGAGGCAGAAAAGGGGAGGTGCTGGAGGCAATGAAAAGGGCATTAGCAGGAGAGCAATCACCATTTTGCCCTGCTGCCCCAGCGATTCAGACTGCTCTGACTGATCCTGTTTGATTTTACTTACATTTTTGGCTCATCTCAGATATAAGCGGTGTTTTGGCTGGTAGGCGGTTGTCTGTGTGGCAAATGACCTTCCACCACACTCCTGATGTCTCTATTTCTCCAGTCCTGTGCGATACGAGGCGTGTCTACGATTTGGTTTGCGTGAGTCAAAAAAAGTGATAATACTGATGGGGGCATTGTATGTGCGTGGCATGTGCTCGGGTTCCTGGTGGTGGGGGCTGTGCGTGCAGTGAGCGTTTCCCCTTGTAGATGGGCAGGGAGTGCGGGCAACGAGTGGAGCATTGTGTGGAGACTTTGGGGGTGCCAGATGCGCGTGCCAACATTTTTCAGGAAGTGTTTGTGCCTCTTGGTGTGTGCACATCCAACACACTTTGGGGGAACCATTGAAAATTTAGGGTGAGGTATTCCTTGCGGCCTCAATGCCTGTGCTTGGAGGACGGCACCCCTGGCAAAGTTAGGATGGACTTCCGCTCGGTGATTCAAACCATGGTCTGCCTACATAAGAATCATGGGCGTTTCCACAGAGAGCATCAGACACTGTTATCCTTTGCATACCGAGTGCCAGGGTGGGCAGCAGTGTTTTAAGGGGGGGAACATGCTGTCCATCTGCCCCACCATAGCACAGATGTGCTAGCTCTATTTGGAAACCGGGGTGGTTGGGAGCCGGTGTTGCATGGGTCATTCCTGATTGCACCCGGGACAAGGTTGTGACTGGGTTTTGCAGTGCAGTATGTTCCTCCTGTTTGAAATTGCGGGCGCCTGCAACCCAGAATCCTCATGCAGTCTTGCAATGTGCTATGCTATTGGCAGGCAGGCAAGTTTTCAAATGCCCCATGTTGTTTGTGTGACCTCTGTGGTCATATCGTATTCGCATGCCATCTTGTGTGTGGAACTTGCTATCATAACCATAGTACTCCCTGGCGGCCATCTTGTATGTGGAACTTGCTATCATAACCATAGTACTCCCTGGCGGCCATCTTGAGTTAGTACAATGCGGCTATTGTAGCGGCTGTCCTGTGTTCTTATGAAGTCGCCATCTTGGTGTTTGGCAATTGCTATCTTAGCTATATACTAGTGGCATCAAACTTGTGTGCGTATTCTGCGGCCATTTAGTGAGTGGTGCTTCCTGTCTTTACTACCACATGTCCTGTCGGCCATCTTGCACCCACAGGCTGCAGCCATGTCGTGTGGCACAGCATAGCAGATTAGACTATTCATTTTACCTGTGCTTATAGTAATAGTTGCCTATACTCGTGGTACTAAGTTTCGTAATTAAGACCAGTTTAAGCGTGGCTTGTCTCTAACATTCGCAGCTAAATGAAGACACCACCTATTGGCCTTAAATGGTAGCTACTGTATCACTGTGAATCACTTTCTTTAAGATTAAATTTAAAATACAGATTTTATGGTAAGAGAACAAAAATGCACAGTGATGCATTAACTCAGGATGTGTTCCGCTATGCATTTTCTTTAAGGTGTCTGATTACTGATTACTTTAGCAAGAGGCCAGGTATTTGTGACCTGGATTGGCCACTGTTGGAAACATGAGGCTGGGCTTGATGGACCTTTGGTATGTCCCAGTGTGTCAATACTTATGTACTTATAGGCCACCTTCTAGGCCTGCACCATTGAAACGACCAAGAAAGTGAGGAACTACTAGTCAGATGCCCTATTATTCCCTAGGTGGTTAGCTATCTTGAATATGGCTATTATTTGTCCTTTTGACCAGGGGACATCTGTTGCTCATGCAGCACTATGCTAATAATCCACGGGGTGGTACTATAGAAGGTCTATACTATAGAGTTTCAGCCAGTTACTAGTGGCTGGGATTACTCAGTGTAGACACAGGAATCTGGGCTATTATCACGTACTTATATTCGACTCACCAAGGCAGCAGATTAGATGTGAGTTTGGTCAAGAATGAATATTAATAAAGATAATTTCGCTGGACTCTGTTGCTTAGCAGAAGTACACAAGTAAGCTTCATAAGGATCTATGCCAGTGGCTGACAAGCACAATATATCCTTTCAAGGTGGCTGGGACAAGATGGTGGCCATTAAGGAACTCACCCTTATCACTGAGACATGCAGAGGTATTTCTGCTGCTTCACACTTTACTTTTACAGTGGGTGGGGTTTTTGTGTTGCAGCCGCCCAACTTTATCCTGTGTTTTGCTACAGAGTGTAGCTCCCACATCACTATGATAATAATCCATGAGGGTGGCAGAAAAGAATGTTTCTAAGTTATAGTGTCTGCCAGTTAATTGGGACCTGGATTGATCGGGGAGACAGGAGGCCATGAAAAACAGCCTTTGGCTTGACCTAGCAGGGCTATTATCACGTTCTTATGTTCGACTCAGCAAGGCAGCAGATTAGAAGGGACTTTGAGCAAGAATACCTTAATAATCTATTTAACTCTGTTGGGCTCTCTGCTCTGACCGGCTGGTCTCTTCCAACAAAGCTGGTCTAGAAAATCATAAGGGACATGTGGCTTGTCAAATACAGAACTAACTTCATGATTTTCCTATACTGTGTTTTGTTACCTGTCATTTAATGGTTCTTCTCTAGTGTTGTTTTGCAGCCATGCCTCAGGATATGGAAAGCAGCACCAGCAGCGGGATTCCAGACAGCGACATCAGCGTTCGCTGCGTTGCCCTGGCACAAAAAAGCTGATCTAGAAACTTATAGAGGGACATGTTGCTCACCTAATACGGAACTCATTTTGGGTTTTATATAAAGTCTCAGCATATTAAGCACAGCTGAATGAGGGCGAATAAACATGCTACCTGCAAGTGAAGGTACACCATGACGATGGTAGCTGTTATGCTAACTGCCCCAGAATGTGCTGCCCTTCCATAGCCTGCGGGGCTGCAAGTTTCTAATGTAGTAAATGCATCAGTATATAAATATTTAAGTAACCCCAGGATAATGTGTTTCCTATACACTCAGTGCACCTGACATATACACACCTGTAGTAGCATACGGGATGACAAGTTTCCTTATACCCCTGCTGCGAAATTATTCAGGTGGTTTTTACTTTACATGCACCTGAATTACATGGCCTTAAATGGCCTTGGGTTTGCAGGGTTTTTTGTTTTATAGATCAATGGTACTTAAATGTTCACCGTTTCAATAGCCGTGGGTTGGCAACCCCTTACATACAGAGTAACATAACCTAAATGTACACTGCTTATGCAATCAGTACTTCAATGTACACATTTTTTAATCATTTATTTATAATTTTTCATTTTACAAGGGTCACTTGCAAACAGTAATACAGAGATGACTGTACATTAATACAATATTAGAGGAAAACAATCTCAACTAGATAAATGGATTATATACAATCTTTCTCTTTCTTAGACCACAAAATAAATAGGGAGAGTGAAACAAGACAAGGAGATCAATTAAACAACAGTAAACAAAGAAAACGTGGTATTAACCTGATTATCCCCAGTTATTATTTATCTGAATCATTATTCCACATTGATCATCTAGCTGGCTTCTTTAAACCCAAGACGGTGTATAGTCCATTAATTTCATTTGAAACATACTTATTGTCCAATATTAGTGGAAATAATACACCTGATTTCATTTTTTTCTCTTTTAAAACCAGAAATTATTTAACAATACAAACATTTGAATCTTTAATCCAATTCCCACTGATTAAGGTAATCCCAGTTTCACAGGCTTCACTCCTTTTGAATTAATATACTAAGAGGAATCATTTCAGAGGAAAAAACTCTTGGAGTCATACCCGGAACTCTTGGAAAACAACAATCTCGATATTAATCATCTGTAATAATATTCATTTTGTTCAAAATTTTCTGGTCTATTATCATTTTCAAAATCTTAACCGTTTCCTACTCCTGTAGAACTTCATTTGCTGTATCAATTTTTCATTCTCAAAGGATTCGATTCGATTATCCATGTGGCTCACTAATAAGATTATATCTGAAGCAAAATTATTTACTACCACCGTTAGGTCCTGGAGCGCCTTCCAGATGATATTCAATGTAACCTCCACGGGAGCCAAAAACTCCAAGCTGATAGCTCTTACAGGTTTAGGAGTGGCACCGCCGACATGGGTTCAGCTGTAAACGACTTCCGTTTCAGCATACACTCGTAACTCACTCCTCCACTCCTTTGGACATGGTGGTTAAATGACTCGGGAGCGATGAAGTTGTTTCCAGGTCCAAGAGCATTGACGCTCCTTCGCCGGCGCTAATCAAAGGACTCATCAACCCAGTCATCTGTGGGCAGCTTGTCGCGCAGCGGTCCCACACTTGCTGCACAGGGGACAAAACACCGGTTATCGGCGGCTGACCCCCCATTGTCCCCTTCCTCTCAGTTAAGGTAACTGCAAGTGCAGAGAGGAAATTTCAAGTAAACAAAGACAGAACTTCAGAGGACAGCTGGGCCGTTGAGCGTACGAGCTTCAGGTCACCATCTTTCCACTCTCCCTAGTTTGGGACACTCTTTGTCTGGTTTTCTCCTCAGAGGCGTGTCTGATATGGGTAACCCTTCAGCATAGCCCTCTGAGTCATTAAAACACAGAAGCCCCTCCACCACTACAAGGTGGTGTCCCTTCGGAGGGGATGTACACATTTTTAAGAAACGTGGTCTGGCAGTTTATGCTCAGCTAAGGCAAGCCACTGGGACCGTCAAATTAGTATATCAGCCTACAAGTTCAGCTTCATTACACAACACCTACACCTGAATTGCACTGCTTCAATAGCATTAGACGGGCAGGTTCTCATATAGACTAACATCACTTGTAGGTTCACTGCGTCAATAGCCTTGGCCTCGCAGGTGTATTATATGTTAGCAGTACTGGAATATTCACTGCTTTAATAGTCACAGACCAGCAGGTTCTTTATATAGATTAACAGTACTTAACTAATCATGGCTTCAGCAGCCTTGGAACACAGATTGCCTATATATACACTTATGCCGTCTGAATGTACCCATTTAAATAACATATGGCTTGCAGGTTTTTTTCTTATATGCTAAAGGCTTTAATGGCTTCAGGTTTGCAAGTTACTGATATCCTAAGCTCACTTAGAAGTACATTGTACAGATACTACTACTACTACTACTATTTAGCATTTCTATAGCGCTACAAGGCATACGCAGCGCTGCACAAACATAGAAGAAAGACAGTCCCTGCTCAAAGAGCTTACAATCTAATAGACAAAAAATAAATAAAGTAAGCAAATCAAATCAATTAATGTGGACGGGAAGGAAGAGAGGAGGGTAGGTGGAGGCGAGTGGTTACGAGTCAAAAGCAATGTTAAAGAGGTGGGCTTTCAGTCTAGATTTAAAGGTGGCCAAGGATGGGGCAAGACGTAGGGGCTCAGGAAGTTTATTCCAGGCGTAGGGTGCAGCGAGACAGAAGGCGCGAAGTCTGGAGTTGGCAGTAGTGGAGAAGGGAACAGATAAGGATTTATCCATGGAGCGGAGTGCACGGGAAGGGGTGTAGGCCTGGAACAGAACAAAAAAAAAGTGTCTAGGGGGCTGCAGTTGGATTCTAAACCCTGAACAGATTCTGCAGCACCGACTGCCCAAACTGACTGTCGCGCCGGGTGTCCTGCTCAAGGCAGTAGTGTGACGTGAATGTGTGGACTGAAGACCACATTGCAGCCTTGCAAATCTCTTCTATGGAGGCTGACTTTAAGTGACTTTAAGATAGCTTTTGGCTTGCAGGCACATTGCTTTGATAGCCTTCGGCTTACAGGCATTCTGCCTCAATGGCCTTTTGCTTACAGGCACACCACTTCGATAGCCTTTTGCTTTCAGGAACACCGTTTAGTAGACGTCAGCTTACAGGCACATTGCTTTGATAGCCTTCGGCTTACAGGCTCACCGCTTCGATAGCCTTTAGATTATGGGCTCACCAATTTGATAGCCTTCAGTTTACAGGCTCACCACTTTGATAGCCCTCAGCTTACAGGCACAACTCTTCAATAGCCTTCAGCTTACAGGCTCACCAATTTGATAGCCCTCGTCTTATGGGCACACCGCTTTGATAGCCTTCGGCTTACAGGCACACCGCTTCAATAGTCTTCAACTTACAGTCACACTGTTGCGACAGCCATCGTCTTACAGGCACACCATTTTGATAGATGTTGGCTTACAGGTACACCCCTTTGATAGCCTTCACCTTATAGCCACACATCACCTGTCGGGTTGGTATAGTGGGTTTACTATATACCACTGTTTTCTTTATTCTTTGGGCCTATAGTTTCAATAGACAGTGGGTTTGTACGTTTTTCTCAAATACCATGGGCACGTGATTATTGCACTTAATGGTACACCGCTTTAGTACCCAACAGATTTGCAGTTCTTAAGTCTCTTCTACACTAACTGCACCCAAATGTACATTACATCATAGTCATTTTATGCAGCAGAAGTAAAGCATTGTCGTTATCTACATTAGAAGTGGTGCCATTATTCCTGCATCTTTTTCTTCAAATTCATTATCATCAGACTATCCAATGACAGAGAAGATGTGCCTAAAGATGCTACAACATTACGATACAGATGATAAATATATTAGGTTAGTTCCTTTGGAGTCTGCTAGGATTAGGGTGCAACTGATAGAATGGGGCCTCAATGTTCTATGCAAATTACATAACACGACTGAAGAAGGCTTCAAGAAAGGGAGTCATTGGTAGGAGAGGGAAGATGCTTTTACAGAAATTCCTTGATCAAAACCTGTGATGTTAGGGCCAGGGCACGTTGGCGTGTAGGCCCCAGGCGGAGCAAAAGAGGTATAGCTTGACTAAACCAGAAGTATAGGGGAGTCTAGCAAAGGTCCAAAGCACATAGGAGACCTCCCCTAGCATTACTATATAGCGTCCACTAGAGATAGCCAGGGCAGATCATTACAGATTGCACCCTTTGGGTCAAGGGGCTAGGTAAACTTGCACACACATACAAATACAGCATGGAACTGGGTCGCTGCTAGAAGCGACACTTTTACAGCTAGTTAGGGATGCTTCATGAGCGGCTAAACAGTATGTACTGGGCATATCAGTACATCGGAGCCGTCCTTTGTTAAGTAGGATTACAGCTTCTTAGCTTCAGACTGTCATGAGTACATGTGTTGAGAACATAGCACAACGAATCTGTCTCGTAAGGATATGGTCATGTAGGACTTCATAAGTACTTGGGTAAGCATATAGTTCAGCAAAACTGATCCTTCATTGGGGAACACAGCTTATGCAGGACTTAAAGGGCTTTCACACATACACAAGTGGAGGACATAGTACAGCAAATCTGTCCATTAAGGTATAGTACCACAGGACTTTGGAAGTAGTTAGAAAATGGCCACAGCTAGAAGTAGGGGGGATGGGGAGACTGTGACAAGCGAGATGTCACCGTCTTGGTCTATGGCGGTGGGTTCTAACGTAATTGAGCACACAGCAGTATATTTAAGACCAATTCAACCTGCAATGGTGGTCAAATGTGAGCAGTTGGGTCACATGCTAGCAGTGGCATGGGTGACGTCAAACAACAAGGGTGGTCCCTCTCTTTTATGGAAGGAGACCAGTGCCAGCAGAACAGAGAGTCGACGGTGCCTACCTCAAACTTTTACATGATGGAGAGACTGAAAGCATCAAGAAAGAGAGTCAATGCTAAAAGGGGATCTGCTTCTACAGTAACCCCTTATCAATGGTAGCACCTTGGCATGTCAATGGTATGTGCCTAAGGTGGAGCAGGAAAGGTGCCTCATGAGTAAGGAGAACTTGGGGGAGCTGTGTGACTCATAAGGTTAGGCACCCTGCCAAAAAATGCTCTACACAGAAGTTCTATACATATAATTTATTGCTGGTTATTGTTAATCACATGCATGTATATGTTTGCACGATACTGTAAATGTCTTCACATATATAAGTGATAGAAACCTGCAGCCATAATAAATTCCACTTTTCTTCTCAAACAATTTGTCAGGTATGGGTATTTAGAATGCGTGGTGATGAAAGGAGAGTGCCAAGGTGCCACCTACCCTGTTTGTGTTATTGAGCCTAGAGAAGTAAGATATTTTATCTTATTTTTATTTTGCTTTATTTCCTGCTGTAAACTTACTCACAATCTCCCTAAATGTGGGCTAGTGGTTAAAATATGTGTTTCCTTTTTTGTGTTTTAGTTAATTTGTATTTGTTGCTACCTATTATACCTGTATTTTTTTGAGAAATGTACAGTTATAAAATCAAATTTGTAAAAAGTCAAATAAAACTACAGAAACTGGCTAGCACCAAAGACAATTGTACAATTTTCATGAAAGACATTTTTCAAACTGCATTTTCCCCCTCATTTTAGAAAGTTGCATGCCAAAATTTCCAACCAGCATGCACATTTGTGCACACAATTTATAGAATAAGGTCAGTTGTACATGTAACTTAGTGGTCCTTTTATTAAGGCATGCTACCATTTTTAGTACGTGCTTAAAAATAAGTGTGTGCTAAATGCTAGAGATGACTATATATTCCCATGGGCGTCTCTAGCATTTAGCGTACACTAAAAATGCTACCATGCCTTTGTAAAAAAAAACCTTAATGCAATAATTAGTTGCTAATTGGCATTCACAGCTAATTATTGGCTATAATTTGTGTTAATTGGTGCTAATTGGCAATTCTGCCCACAACTGCCCTTAGTCGATATTCTATAAGTTGCTGAAATTCCAGTGAGAGCAACTTCAAGAGAATCGCGGGCCTGGGAGAGGCATGGCAGGTCAGGGTTGAGTTAGGCAGTTATATACGCAGGTTTAGGGTTACCATATGGCTCCAGAAAAAGGAGGACGGATTGAGCCAGCTGGGTTTTACTTCCATTGCTTTCAATGGAAGTAATTGAGCCAGCCGGGTTTTACTTCCATTGTTTTTCCATTGAAAGCAATGGAAGTAAAACCCGGCTGGCTCAATCCGGGTTGTATACGCAGGTTATACAATTCTAGCATTTATGCACCTAACTGCTTACAATTAAGCACTCCACAACTCCGAGTTCCACTACTTCATAGCTTTAAACTTTAAGTGCTTTCTCATCATCGTCTTATAATACTGGTATCTATTTGTAGGGGCAGATCCTTGATACAGCCATGAGGCGAAACATGGCGCATGTTGGATAGAAAACCCTCTTACCAAATTGAAGTCTTTATATTTAAAGATAAGTGAAGATATTTTGTATTTTGATTCACATAACTTACTAAAGTATGAAGAATATTTATATTAAGGCCGATGACGAAAGCATGTAAAGCTTAGCGCTATGAACTAGTGGAACTCAGAGTTTTGCTGTTGAGATCTTAGAAGTTGAACAGGTGTTTGGGTTTATAATCCCGAGTATATGTAGAAATATATATGTGTGATGATACTTGGGATATAGTAATGTTGCCTAGAAGTGCTGTAACTGACCTACAATTAGGTATGAGTATTTATGCCAGCCGTTGAACTAGCATTAAATGTTTGTGTCTAACGTTAAGCACGTAAATGCAGACTATGGTAGTATTCATTAGCAGCAGTTGCACACACAAATGTCATTATAGAATTTGTACAGAATGACCCCTTTTAGGTGCATAAACCCTCACTTTCCTGCATTAAAACTTTTTGAAGCTTGCCACTCAGATGTATAGGATGAAAGTGGGGAAAGAAGCATAATGGAGGAAGTGAAACCAAGCAAGTGAATCTCAGAATCCTTGCATGTGTTGTACATGAGTTGTATTACATTTGAGGTGATGCCATAAATCTGTTTTCGGTACATTATAATATGGTTAATATTTCCTGATACGGAGGAAGGACTGAAAATGAAGACAGAGCTTTCATTCAACACTCCACTAGTTTTCCCTTGACAGTTAAAGTTCTTTCCTTTTATTTAGTTTACACTGCAGCAGCTGGAACTTATTCGTGAGCAAACTTGCAATGCCCCCTCTCAGGCCTAGTGCCAAAAATGTTATATTTTCTTCATCTGATTTTAATGTTGGCTTTGTTTTGTTGAAATGTTTAAATTCTTGCCAAGAAATATGGTAAAACCATTGGATTTACTGTGCATTGCATATTATAACATAAATTTGAATTGTATTTTAAATATTGTTGCACTATCTTCAGTCCCCACTGCAAATTTCATATCTATCTATCTCCGTATACATATCTACTATAATAAAACTCACCCTCATCGTTCTGAGGACACTGACGTCGGTGAAGCCAAGCTCTGACTTCCTTCAAAAAGGTTCGAAGGTTCATGGTGGTGAAGCCACCAAAATCGCTCCGGGCCCCGCCCTCGAGGGCGAAGCAATGGCAGAACAACCAAGGGGTTGGCAGGGAGGGAGGCAGGGAGGCGGGGGGGGGGGAAATTGCTCCTGGCCCCGCCCTCAGGGGCGGAGCAATGGCAGAACAACAAAGGGGCTGGCAGGGGGGGAGGCAGGGAGGCGGGGGTAGGTGGGAAATCGCTCCAGGCCCCGCCCTTGCATCAAATGTCATGACGTTGGGGGCGGAGCAATGCCAGAACAACGAAGAGGTTAACCAGGAACGGAGGGGGGTGTTGGCGACGAAAACCTTGCTAGCGCCCATTTCATTTGCTCTGAAATGGGCTTCTTTTACTAGTATATATATATATATATATATATAGAGAGAGAGAGAGAGAGAGAGAGAGAGATTCAGCTCTAATTTATATATAAAAGCTATGGGCCCTATTTACTACGGCACACAGTAGGCATGATAATTTTTTAGCACACACTAAAAATCACTGCGTACTAACGATAGAGACACCCATTATATTTCTATGGGTGTCTCTAGCATTTGCATGCACTAATTTTTAGTGCATGCTAAAAGATTTGTATGCCTACAGCATGGCATAGTAAACAGGGCCCCAAATGTTTAACCAGCCTGCATAGTTTCAAACTATGTAAGTGGTCTATACTTTTGCCATATGTTCAAAAAGCAACCCCACAGGTACCTATCCTTTGAAAACCTGTGCATACACCCAGATTCTATATATGCCACTCAAAATTACATGTATAATTTAATTGCGTAATGAGCCAATTATCACCAATAAATGGGCACTGACAATCAATTACTATCATTAATTGACAACAATTTAGATTTATATGTGCATCTTGCTAAGCGCTATTCTATAAAGATGCACACACAAATCTTTTAGCGTGCAACTGAAAAGGGGTGTGGCCATGGAAGGAGCATGGGGTGGTCGGAGCATCCACTTAAGATGTGCGCAGTATTATAGAATTCAGGAGATCGGTGCCTAATTTACGCGCTAGAGTTTACACTAGGTTTCAGTCGGTGTAAATCCTTGTGCCAAAAATTGGGCGCGGATTCTAGTGCTATACAATATTGTATAAATATCTCAAATATAGAAGAGAACCCAATCAAGATAACCTTTAATTATTTTGGACCATCAGAGGGTGGGCTTTTCCAGTTTCTTCTATGCATGTAATAGTAAACATGCATAATGGTAGCCTAAGAGGGGTATAATCGAAAGGGATGCCCAAGTTTTGTTGAAGATGTCCTCGCAAAACATCCCGATGGAGGGGCGGGGAAACCCATATTATCAAAACAAGATGGACGTCTCCATCTTTCATTTCGATAATACGATTGGGGACGCCCAAATCTTGAAATTTTATTTGTTCTTAGAGATGGTCGTCCCTAGACTTGGTCATTTCTGATTTTCGGCAATAATGGAAACCAAGGACGCCCATCTCAGAAACGACCAAATGCAAGCCCTTTGGTCATGGGAAGAGCCAGCATTTGTAGTTCACTGGTTCCCCTGACATGCCAGGACACCAACCAGGCACCCTAGGGGGCACTGCAGTGGACTTCAGAAAATGCTCCCAGAAACATAGCTCCCTTACCATGTCTGCTAAGACCCCTAACCCCCCCTAAAACCCACTACCCACAACTGTACACCACTACCATAGCCCTTATGGGTGAAGGGGGGCACCTAGATGTGGGTACAGTGGGTTTCTGGTGGGTTTTGGAGGGCTCGCTGTTTCCTCCACAAACGTAACAGGTATGGAGGGGGACAGGCCTGGGTCCGCTTGCCTGAAGTGAACTGCACCCACTAAAACTGCTCCAGGGACCGGCATACTGCTGTAATGGACCTGAATATGACATCTGAGGCTGGCAAAAAATATTTTTAAAGATATTTTTTGAGGGTAGGAGGGGGTTAGTGACCACTGGGGGAATAAGGGGAGGTCATCCCTGATTCTCTCCGGTGGTCATCTGGTCATTTCGGCCACCTTTTTGTACCTTGGTCGTAAGAAAAACACAACCAGGTAAAGACATCCAAGTGCTCGTCAGGGACACCCTTTTTTTCCATTATGGGTCGAGGACATCCATGTGTTAGGCACGCCCAAGTCCCGCCTTCACTATGCCTCCGATATGCTCCCTTGAACTTTGGCCGTCCCTGCAACAGAAAGCAGTTGGGGATGTCCAAAATTGGCTTTCGATTATACCGATTTGGACGACCCTGGGAGAAGGACGCCCATCTTCCGATTTGTGTTGAAAGATTGGCGTCCTTCTCTTTCGAAAATGAGCCCATATGTGTGTTTACAATTACATGCATAGAAGAAACCGGAAAAGCCCACCTTCTGATGGTCCACAATAACTTGATTGGGTTCTCTTCTATATTCAAGATATTTGGATTCTCTTGGGACCCTTTTGAATTTATTTGACCACGTGAGGTGTTTCAATCATTGCTATTCTATAAATGGCAACCAAATTGGAGCACCATTTATAGAACAGTGCTCAGTACTCTTTTTTTCTGCCCAATTACTGAATCTAGTCCATAGTGCATATGTTAAAACTGTTCACATAGATACGCTTGCTTTTTTTGTGTGGATTGATGATGGGGTGAAATTGCATAGCTGCGTTTGCAAATGTCATGTATTCATGCTATATTCTTCCCCTGAGCTAGGCATGCCCAGAAGAATGCTTCTATCACACATGTGTCATCAAAACCCTTACAGCTGGAGCAGGAGCAGAGCCAGGTTTTGATGTCAGGGGGAGCAGACTTTTTGTAAAACAGGTGTCAGTGTGAAGCTGAAAGGCTGATTCTCATAGGCACCATTTTATTCAAAATCTGTTTGGAGAAGCAACTGTTCCCCTTGCACCCTACCTAGCTACACCTCTGAGTTGGAGGTAAAATTTCTCTTTCATGCTTTTTCAGAGGTGGGAGCCCCCCTGAAAGCAGCAAAGGAAGATAAACATCTAGGATTATTATAGCTAGGTCTCCAACTGGGATGTGCCCAGGGAAAGAGGTCAGTTCTTTTGATTAATTAAGGATCATTTGCCTTTTTTTGCCTCCCTATCAAGCCTCAGCTTTTATGGAGAGTGGGCTCTGAAGAACCATCTGGGTTTCAGGGCCAAAGAAACAGAAAATCCATAATAAAGACACCATGAGCACCCTGTTCTGTGGCTTCAGGAATCTACCTTTCCAAACATGAGATTCAATGGGGACCAGCTTCTTTTCAGATAAAAGTATGTAGTTAAATTCAATATAATCACCAGAGAGAAGAATTAAGTAAAACTACTACAATAGTATTTAACTTTTAATAGGGAGATTACAATAAAAGAAAAACAATCAGAAAACTAGCAGAAACAGTTGCAGAAGTTAGCAGTCTGCATGAGAGTGGAGATTGTTTCAAAATACAGTCTTGAAAGCTCAGATAAGAGGTATTCTACGCTTTAAAAAAAAAAGTTTAAAGTAAGACCAATAGATTGCCTGCACAGATAAATAGTGAGGTGAAAGAGGCTATTAAAGAAAAAAAAAGGAACCTTAAAAATAAAATCTACAAGGCGGGTCTAAAGAAGGAGAATAGGAAAGAACATAAGCACTGGCAAGTTAGATGTAAAAATATTGATAGAACAGGCCAGAAAAGAATATGAGAAGAAACTTGCCATTGAGGCAAAAACCAGTAATAACACTTTTTTTCAAATATATCAAAAGCAAGAATTCCACGAATCAGTAGATAACCAGAGGGTATAAGAATGCATGGCCGTAGCAGAAAAACATATGTGGCAATGCTAGAAATGTTAAGCACCACTCAAGTGACCATAACCACAATCTGCCCACCCAAAAGTCAGAAATGCACTAAATGGTATTCTAGAAAAGCCAAACAGGTATGCACATGTGCAACATGTCACATACATGTACAAAGCCTGAAAGGAGACATGTTTGGGGTAGAAAGTGTGCATGTGCTGGGTGGGACCAGCAATCAAGTGCACAGGACATATTCTGGATATATATTGGGCACACGGATGGCACTTTAAAGATGCACCCAAATGTTCACCCACCTACAACCTTATAGTCACTAACCTTCTCTTTCTTTCCCCATAGATGACTCCCTCTATGTGAAACAACCAGCCTTGTGAGCCTCTACGATCATCTAGACTGTAATGTAACAACCCCCATAATACTAGGTACACTAGCATACATGTAGCTAGCCTCTTCTCACTCCCTTGCAGGTGACAAAATCTATCCTTTCAGGACATGGCTGATGACCCCCCAAAGTCCACCCTGAGATCCCAGCTGAAGAGAAAGATAATGAGGCACATTGGAAGGTCATGGCGTCATCAGGTGGATATTTGGCATGCTGAAATCCCACTTCAAGTGCCTGAATAGGTCAAGGGAAGAATTTCTGTACACCTCCAGCAAAGTGTGTGACATCTTTATGTCTTACTGCATAGGGTTGTCAACTAGATCTGGATTCGCTTTGCTTTTCTTAGGAAAGCCAATGGGGAAATCAGAACCATAAGTCCCTTCATGCCATGGGGTAAGCCCAGGACTGGATCAACCCTGTTGGGCAAATCTGGATCCTGTTGCCAACCCTACTACTGCATGATGCACAACCTTGATATCAACTGGCAGATGTCTGAACCAGAGGGCAAGGCACCAACGCTGTCAAAAGCAAATGGAGATGGGAAGGAGAAGACTATGCAGCTAAGAGACCTTAAATTCCCCAGGCCTGCCAGCTTGCAATGGCAACAAGCAATTAATTCATCTAGGCACATTTCTTGTATATAAGTAAATACTTTATTACAAGCACCCCTGTGAACATGACAAAAATCCAAATTGTGTGTATAACAGTGTCAGTGTGCTCTCCAATAAAAATCTCCCTCCCTCTTCCTTATGTAACCTCTGCACAATTGTCTTACTGCCTCCCAATCCCTAACTCTTTCCATGCCATAGCCATGCTTTGGAGGAGCTGGCTACAGGTGAGTGCTGCAACAGAAAAGCTGTGGTGGGTAACAGGGCTGAACAGAAGAGCCTGGTCCACCTTGCCTCAACCCTGAGTTATGCCTGGCCTTGACAAAAAGTCAATGGTACACTAAAATTCTTTAATCAGTATCTTCAAGGAAACACATCGACTTGACACTGGCCGTGTTTCAACTGAACAGTCATTCCTCAGAAGAGTATGCAAAAATAATGGGCTCTTTTACAAAACCACGCTAGCAGTTCATGAGCAGCAAATGAGAGGAAGCCCATTCAGTTCCTATGGGCTTCCTCTCCTTTGCTGCTCAGGAATTGCTAACGCAGCATTGTAAAAGAAGTCCAATAATATGTGTACATAAATAAATATGTACAAAACCTTTTTTTAAATGATATAAATGTATGCAAATAAAAAAGATATAAAAAATATTGTGTATGAACCCATTAGCAGAAACATCAACAACTCAATAGAAAAATACACTTGATTTAAGAATGACCAAATAAAAACACAAATATGTCTTTTTGTTTTTATTTTGTCTTTGCGTTTTTATTTGGTCATTCTTAAATCAAGTGTATTTTTATATTGGGTTGTTGATATTTCTATGTTAATGGGCTTTCAAAAGAGAAAAACATCCAAAAAGTGTCATAAACCACTATTTGAATGGATTTCTTCTCAAAACATCCAAATCGGTATTTTTGAAATCTGTTTTGCAGTCGTCTATCTATGTATTTCATCTGCAGTGCATTCAAATTAGAAAGGGGCATATTGCGGGGCATTTTGAAAGTGGGATTAGGACAGTCTTAGGGCGTGCCTAACACTTGGACTTTTTACAGCCATAATGGAACAAAACCAAAACGTCTAGGGTAAAAACTTTAGTGTTTTGGCCTAGACCTGTTTTTCTAATGAATAAGACACTAAAAGTGCCCTAAATGAACAGATGACCACTGGAGGGAATCAGGAATGACCCCCCTTTACTCCCCCATTGGTCACTGACCCCATCCCACCCCCAAAAATGTGAATAAAAATAGTACTCACCAGCCTCTATTACAACCTCAAATGTTACAGCCAGGTCTATTAGAGCAGCAAGCAGGTTCCTGGAGTAGTGTAGTGGTGGGTGCAGTGCACTTTAGACAGGTGGTCCCAAACCCATACCTCCCCCTACCTGTTATACTTGTAGTGGAAACTGTGAGCCCACCAAAATTCATCAAAACTCCACTGTACCCACATATAGGTGCCCCTTTCACCCATAAGGGCTATTGCAGTGGTGTACAGTTGGAGGTAGTGGGTTGCGAGTGGGTTTTGCAGGGGTCAGCAGACAAGAAAAGGGAGCAATGGTGAGATGTGTACTTGGAAGCATTATGAAATCCACAGCAGTGCATCCTAGGGTGCCCCATTGCTGTCCTAGAATGTTGGGGACCAGCCTGCTAAAAGTTCTGGCCCCTCCTACATCCCAATGGATTGATGTTCTACATTTTTCCCCTGTGCAGTTGTTTTTTTTTTTTTTACAAAAAATGGCTTGAAGATAAATGCATAGAGCAGAAAATCTTGTTACAAATGGTAATTTTGAAAAAAAGATAGATGTTTTGCTTAAAGAATTTTAGTACATCATTGATTGTTTGTCATCTCCACTGTGTTGTGTCTGCATTGTGAAGTGTGGAGTTTGTTCTTCTGTTGTTTCTGGTCATGCCTGGCCTCTCTATGGAAGTTGGGGAAAACCAAGCATTGATCTCTCAGGGCAGACTCTGGGGTGAGGTGAGTGCACCTGGGGTTGTATGATGTGAAGCTAGCTGGGAGGAGCAAGGAGGCCAGGGTATTATTTCAGGGTCTGGAGTTTGCAAATGATGACCCACAGTTTGGGCACAATCCACCTTTTCCCTCCTCCACAGTGGCTCGCAGGCCATGAATGTTAGTATGGAGGCCATTTGCTAGGCATCATTCTGACAAATGCAGCTATCCTGTTATCATATTATCCTCTTGCCTAGGGCCACTAATGTCATTAGTATCTGTGTTTTCCACTGCAACCTTGTCATGCTAAAGTAAAATGTACTTTGATGGCTTTTTTGCAATATCCTCCATGCCCTCCCCCTCATTCTCAGCTGATGCATTGCTTTGGGTTCATTGTCCATTGGTATCCCTCCTTGCCCTCTTCAGAGAAGTGGTCCTCCTCTTCAGGCTTTTCTGAAGGACTCACAGATGACAATCCTGCCTGCTTTGGGACATCAAGATGGTGTTCAGATATTCTCCTTGCACTGCTAGCTTCAGAGATGTTGGAGGGACTAACCTGTTCATCTCTGCTGCCCTCCTGAACTGCCTGATAACCCACCACAGCATCTGTAGGATGGAGCAAAAAAATGCTTAGCTATGGACTGAACAAAGACTTTGTTAAGTTGTAAGGACTCATGAATACTCAAGAACTGGCTGAAAATGTGCACAACAAGAATAGGTAAAGGTCTCTTGTTTATGAGTTAGTTTACAGTGCACACCTTCAAAATAGACTTTAACTATATTATATAAGTGGTTTGGACATCCTTGTCCCAGTGGATGTGTAGAAACTGGTAGGAATGTGCATTCACTTTGGAGATGCAGCAACATTCCCTATGTTGTTGTATGTCATTTTCAAATGAAAACAACAGGAAAAACAAAATAAAATGTCATGCTTTTTTCATGTGTCATCCATGGGTGCTCTTTCCAAAAGAATGAACCCTCTTTGCAAACAGCATGCACACTTTCTTTCTTGGGACTGCACATTCTTT
The DNA here is from genome assembly GCF_901765095.1 of Microcaecilia unicolor. Lineage (NCBI taxonomy): Eukaryota > Metazoa > Chordata > Amphibia > Gymnophiona > Siphonopidae > Microcaecilia > Microcaecilia unicolor. Next base: position 450,226,911 of record NC_044032.1, read on the forward strand.
TGAAAAAGTACATACACGTTCTGGAAGAGTACATGCACTCTTAATGACATTGATCCCAGAATGAATAAATGGGAAAAAACAACAACAACAAAATTAACATTCCCATAAACAATATAGGAAACAACATTTTGAGCTGCACACCCCTAGAAGTTGGTGCACAGATCATGAAGTAAGAGCCACATATGGGCACATGTTAGGCCTTTTTCCTGTATATGTGGTTATGGTTCCCTGCTGCACAGACAATATTTGTGACTATTGAGCCAATATCAGACCTTTACCTGATAAAGCTAAGAGAAAGTGGAATAGATAGTGGGCAAATAAGGCAGTATCCCAATGTGTACAAAATGTGACACCATACCATTCAATTTTAGATGTATGAAATGGCTTACAGAGAGGTTGGTGTTTTGGTGAGGGCATGTCCAATTTGCAGGTTCCCTTGCTCTGAGTGTAGAAGTGCAAATGAGGGAAAGAACTGTAGGTATGTGTATGTCAGGACCAAAAGCGTAAGTCATTTTAGACGTATACCTCCCAAGCACACAGTGGAGAATAGCACAGAGCAAATCTTACCTGATCTCCTTTATGTTGTGTCTCGCTGTCTGAGCTCTGAGATGGTAGATAGGGTGGAGAGATGAAGAGAACTGTGAGAGGCGGAAGAGGTTGAGAAATAGAGGGAGCTATAAAGAATGGTTGGGATGAATCACCTCAGCTGCCACTGCCTCTTCCTCCTTTTCATCTTCCCTACCTCTATCTCCATTTCTTCTGGGACTGGGGCTGAGACTGGACCTCACATCCTGGAGGTCCAGGAGCTTGCTAGTGACTGTGGAAATGAGCAAGAAAGGCAACTGTAAGATTCAATATCCCAGTGAGATAGGCAATGAGAATGCCATTCTTGTCTATCCATGTTAGGCTTTCTGTAAGAGTGGCATTCAGCCAACGTGGAAATGTGTGCATTTCAGGATAATTAGTGGAACAACAACAGAAGAGAGTAGGGGTGGACCAGCAGACTTATTATGAAAAAAACTGATGTAAAAAAAAAAAGGAATTGAAAATAGCTAAAGCTTATTAGTTATACAAGTGCCTATTTTAGGTCCCCAAATAGAAAATATTCAAAAGACGGACTCAACATGGTGCCATGTTTTGGCGCGAACACCTGCATCAGAAGTCACAAATATCATTTTGAATACATCTATAAATTACATAAGATCAATCCAAGATGAAGACAATTCAAGCAGTAGATCTTTTCCTGTCCAATTCTCCAAGACTAATTACATCTTTAAAAAATGAGACACTTCTATCATATTTGCTTGGTGGAGGTGCTGATGGTTACATAAGTACATAAGTAATGCCACACTGGGAAAAGACCAAGGGTCCATCGAGCCCAGCATCCTGTCCACGAAAGCGGCCAATCCAGGTCAGGTGCTTCCCAAACGTACAAACATTCTATACATGTTATTCCCGGAATTGTGGATTTTTCCCAAGTCCATTTAGTAGCGGTTTATGGACTTGTCCTTTAGGAAACCGTCTAACCCCCTTTTAAACTCTGCCAAGCTAACCGCCTTCACCACGTTCTCCAGCAACGAATTCCAGAGTTTAATTACGCGTTGAGTGAAGAAATGTTTTCTCCAATTTGTTTTAAATTTACTACACTGTAGTTTCATCGCATGCCCCCTAGTCCTAGTATTTTTGGAAAGTGTGGTTGGATATCGAGGGCTTGGTGTGGAATCAGGTTAGACACTGGGACCATGTCATTCTCACGATATTACCCTATACACAACTTCAGAGACAGCAGTGCATTGAGGTACAGCAGGATATTGAATATGTGGCCCATCCAAAACATTCACAATACTTAGCAATGCACTATCGACATCTAACTACTGAAGGGAGCTAACAGTTGCATCAATCACAATTACGCTCAGCTTCTCAAGTTAACATTTTTTAGCCTTATAATAAAGCAGTCAATAGGGTATTGAAATTGTGATAGGATCAGTCAGATACACGTACCCGCCTCCTCTTTGGCTAAATAATTTCACTGAGCCAAGCATATGGTGGTGGTGGGGGGGGGGGGGGGGGGAGGGTTACACGTAATCCTCATTAATCCTCATTCATTACATATTTCGCTTCCAGTTGTCTCAAGGTAGTCTCCAAAGGTTTTTTTCTTATGACAGCTTCACATAGATCTATGTCGGTGACAACTGGTCTCCACCATCTATTTCTCGATTTGAGCATGGGAAAATTAAGCTAAAGCCAATAGCTAAGTATTTCTTTGATATGCTAAATGATAAATACTACATAGAAAGAAATGATTTGAAATTTTTATATAAAAGAAAAATTCTCTGAGAAAAAAATGTTGGGAATAAAATATGGACTGTTAATGAATGAGGATTAATGAGGATTACATTTAACTCCCCCCCCCCCCCCCCCCCCCCCCACCATATGCTTGGCTCAGTAAAATTATTTAGCCAAAGAGGAGGTGGGTACATGTATCTGGCAGATCCAATCACAATTTCAATACCCTACTGACTGCTTTATTATAAGGCTAAAAAGTTTTTCTTGAGAAGCTGAGTGTAATTGTGATTGATCCATGCAAAACATTAGCAGTTTCTCTGTTCCTGGCAATTATGGGGGAACTGTGCTGAGGAAACCCTAGTGGGGGATCTGAGTTTAAGTAGCAGCAAAGCATGGTGTGTTGTACCAGCTGTGTGCATGATCCACTTATATCTGCAAGCACTGCCAGTTTCAAAAGCAATGAATAAGAATGTAAGGCTCTGCTCTCCTTAAAAGTTAATAAGCAGAGTGTAGCATCCAAAGAGTAAAAAATTCTTCACAGCATTTAGAAACCTAGGTTCAAAAGATAACCAACAATTAGAGCAACTTTAAAAATGTGACCCAGTTCTTTAAGGTTAAGATGTACCCTACTTATATCTCCATTGGTTCAGTACAGATGTGAAAGTCAGTTCTATAAGTGCATGTATATAGCTACGCATGCCATTTGTGTGTAAGTGTAGAGATAATTGGGACTTATATGTATACATACATTCTCCCCCTAATTCTATAAAAGTCGCCAAAAACTGCCCATGCAAATTAGGGCGCACTTCCAACTGCACACACAATTTAATTGAATAACGAGCCAATTAGTGTGAATAATTGGCTTTTTAACAAGTAATTATTTGCACTAATTAAAATTAATTAAAATGTAGATGTGTAAATTTAGGGGTATGATCCATGCCTAAATTTTACGTGCATCCCTGAAAAGGGGGTGCAGAAATAGGAAGGTCATGGGCATTTTGGGGTGGAGCATGGGCATGGATTTGAGTTATTTGTTTTATTTATTTGTACAATTTATTATATTGCCATTCAAATAAAAGTGACACACGCAACTATAGAATAAGGGGGTCCCACACGTGAATTTAGGTGGGGGCATTTGCTCCATGTTTTTGTTGGTGCAAATGGACGTACCTAAATTTACATTCTATAAACCACTCCTACATTTAGTTGTGGCTTATAGAATATATATGTAGGTGGAGAATGGGAGAGGATAGATATGTCTACATCTTAAAAGCATATCATGGAACACTTAGGCGTTGACACACCACTGGAATGAACTTGAATGGACACAGACAAACCTTGAGACAGCCTTTGGACGAAACATAAGTTTGTGTCAATATGATAGGTCTCCTGCTGTGTATAATTAAGAGAAAAAAAGAAAAACTCTCAAAAAAATATGTGTTTCTTTGATTAAGTGTGAATATATACCTCTGGATCAGTGACGATTACATATTCCCCCTGTTACCAAATGGCTAAGCTGCTGCCTGAGGTTGAATTATGCAATTCTGACAGATCCAATGATATTTTATTATATCCTTTGAATTGCATTTTTGAATATTGAATATTGTGGAGTAAGGTTTTAATGGACCTAAAGTTAGGTATGATTTCCGCTTAACTTTAAGTGTAATTTTTTTGCGCCATCTATAGAATTCACCCCTATAAGTACTTATTTTGTATTGTATTGAATAACAAGTTGGTTAAGGACAGGGAGTGGAGTGGAGAAGTAGCCTAGTGGTTAATGCAGCAGGCTTTGATCCTGGAGACCTGGGTTCAGCTCCCACAGTAGCTCCTTGTGACCTTGAGCAAGCCACCTACAGTAACCCTCCATTGCCTCAGGTACAAAAACTTAGATTGTGAGCCACCTAGGGACAGAAAAAATACCTGCATATAATTTGTACAGCACTGAGTACATCTAGTAGCACTATAGAAATGATTAATAGTAGTAGGGAGCACTGCAAACATTTTTACCAGAAGCAAGATCCCACAGCCAATATACTGCCATCAAACATCAGTAATTGTTAACGGAAGGATGTTGTACTAAGTCACGATCATTTAGTCACACTCTGTCTCTGCCTCTACCCTTCTGGGTTATCATATCGTAGAATGTGTTTAGAAAGCTCTGACCTCAAAATACAGTAGCTGTCTCCAGTCAATGCCAAAGGCAAAGTCACAAAGTTTACATGGGAAACAGCTTTATAGAGCTGGTGCTCATACTAATGAAGGGGGAAAAGTAATGCCTGGCGCTGTACTAGTAGTGCATTAAATTTAATGGCAAATCAGAGGTGGGAGCCTCTGGCTACATATGCAGTATTTATCACACATGAATATTCTCCAGGCATTTCACCTCAGGCTTACTCTGAATCTCTCTTAAGTTGTTGACTCTGCTGTTTTATACCTAACTAAATATGGATGAGTTCTATTTTAAAGTAGGGGCTTTTAAGAATGGGTTTGATTTTGTTGCATGCCAACCATTGAGGTGCAGTCATAACATCTCCAAAAGTAAAGAATCAAACACCTAATGGAGGAAGCAGTCTGCAGCAAACTCTGTCACTGCTGATGTTATTTTAAGGTTAGGTACTGTATTCAAAGTAGCAATTGTTTTTGTTTCTCTAGTTCTTTCCATTCTTGTCTTATTCCTAGGTTTCTTCACTTTCATTTTATTCTAATACTAGGAAAAATGGCCCGTTTCTGACACAAATGAAACGGGCGCTAGCAAGGTTTTCCTGAGTGTGTGTGTATTTACAGAGTGTGTGTGAGAGTGAGTGTATGATACAGAGAGAGTGAATGTGTGAGTGTGTGTGACAGAGAGAGAGTGAGACTGTGTGCGAGAGAGAGAGTGTGTGTGTGTGTGTGTGTGTGAGAGAATGAGAGTGTGTGCCAGAGGCCCCCTCCCTCCCTCCCAGTTTCAGGGTCCGCCCGCTCCCCCTCCAAGTTCCAAGGTCCGCCCTCCCTCCCACCCACCCAGTTCCAGGGTTGTTTCCCTCCTCTCCCCCTCCCTCCCAGTTTCAGGGTCACCCCCCTCCCTCCATCCCAGATTCTGGGTCCGCCTGGCCCCCCTCCAAGTTCCAGGGTCATTGCCCCCCCTCTCTCCCTCCCTCTCAGTTCCAGGGTAGTTGCCCACTCTCTCCCCCCCATCCCCTGCCCTCCCCTGCCCTCCCCTCCCCTCCAGCCACCCACCTGCAATGTGAAGCTGACTCCGTGGCTTCATTGAAGTGAAGGATTCGTAAGGTTTGTCGATCTGTAACCATCTCTCTTGGTCCCGCCCTCGCGCCTCTGATAGGTCCACCGCCCTCGACATCAAAACATGATGACGTCGAGGACGTCAAAACGTGATGACATTGAGGGCGGCGGACCTATCAGAGGCGCAAGGGCGGGGCCGAGAGAGATGGTTACAGAGCGACGACCCTAACAATCCTTACGAACCCTTCACTTCAGTGAAGCCACGGAGTCAGCTTCAGAACGTTGAAGGTGCCTTTTATTATAGTAGAGATATTTTTGTTTATATTTAGATCGTATGGCATAAAAGATGTAGACCTTTTAATATAGCCACACAAAATAAGGATGATATTCACTTCAGGACCATGATGAGTAGAAAAGTTAACTGGTTATATCTTTATAAATTAGGCAACACATGTTTAGCTACTTTACTTGCAACAGATTTGTGCCTAAATATGGTAGTCCAACAGCAAAATTGTGACCTATGTTCTGGCATTGTCCATATGTTGTTCATTTTTGGAAACTGCTGCTGAGATTAATAGAAACGTCTTCTGTTTGACTACTATGAGGGTCAGGCTCCAGCCCCTACAGGTTTTAAACGCTTTTTCAGGAAAGCAGTGCTATTTAGTCTTAAAATCATCTTGTTACACTGGATGGCCTGGACAAGACCGGTTGTGGCACGATGGAGAATGCAGCTATTACAAATGCAAGTAAACCGTCAAAGTTATTTTTTCATTGGATAGCCCTGTAGGTCGCCATTTTCAAAAGGAATGGGAGCCTTTTTGGTTGACCTTGCCCTCAAGAGCACACAGTTATTTACTGAAATTTTAATGTTTTGGGATGTTGTTGCCCTAGGCTTCTTAGTAGAATGTACTCACATGTGTAGGATAGCGAGAGGGAGGAGGGAAGAGGAGGGAGGTATTCTGTAAGGGCTTGATGCTTCTGTTTTTCTCCTTCAAATCAGACGTAACTGTTGATCTTGGCTGTATTGTTATTTTCAAAATATAACAAGATTTAAACATAAATTAGGTACCCAGAAGCACACAAATTCTCACACATAAACTTCAATCTTCAGCATGAAGGTGTAAACGTATGTTTGTTCTCTATCTCCTGGATTCGATATATAGCACTTACAATTGGACACCCAAAATTGAGCGCTGATCCATGATGTGAGTCCAACTAAATTGGCTAATCAGCCAAATAGTACCAATAATTGATTGCTAATTGGCACTAATTGGCACCATTTTGGATTTGGGTACACATCTTACTATATGCTATTCTATAAGAATGTGTGCCCAAATCCCATAGTGTGCAACCCAAAAAGGGTCATGGCCATGGGAGGTCCATGGGCACATCATGGACATTCCTAAAATGTGTACACAATATTATAGAATACTGAGGATGTGTGCCCAAATCGAGCACTGGGAATTACAGTTGGTTACAGCAGGCGTAACTCCTGACGCCTAAATTTGGGCGTCTGAATCTAACCCTATGTGTATCACCATGTACTGTGTAAAATAAGCATGTACATTGCAACTTTGCCTCTGCTCTACCCAAGCTGCATCACTGGGAATGCATATGATGTGCAGCTGTCATAAAAGTAGGGGCACTCTTCCCATGTACATACTTTTTATGCATGCACATCTGCACAAGAGAGAACTTGCCTGCTTCTGAAAATGATTTTCATGTGGAAAAAGGTTTACAAATTTGTAGTTCCTCAGAACCCCTACTCTGACCTAAACCTCTTGGCACGTTGCTCCACATCCAGATGATTTGGAGTCTCCATACCAATATTTGTGCTACTGAATCCCTCTTTGGGTCTTCTTAGTATTGTTGCTTTGCCCCTCTTATTGTGATTTGTAGTCTTCATAGTGCCCGTTGCTTTTCTTTTGCTCCTATGAGATCTTCATAACACTCTTGATATGTTGGAGTGCTATTGCCTCTGTGGTAGATGCCTGTCAGCACTTTTTAATCAACTTAGATTAATGTAAACCTCTGCTGCTTCAGGCCTGTATTGATGGTCTGTTACTTCACAGGTACAGAAAATAAATGGTAAAGTCTATTTAGAATCAGAGGAAATTTGAACCTAGGCCCATGGCTGACAGACCCCAAAACATAGTTTACGCAGTCTGTCCTTCAAGTGGCATAAGCAGTGGTCTTACTTTATCCAGGCTTCAAGAACAGGATTCTCACAATTACTCAAGTTAAGGTTTGGCCTACCTTTGCCAGGTTATGGTAGCTACACATAGGTAGTGAAGGCTTATGCTGTAGGCCCACTTCTCCCTTTCCTGGGCCTTCTGAACCAAACTTTGGCCCCACCTTTTATACTTCCTGGCAACTTGCCACACCCCTCCCACATCACTTCCTCTTTGGGCAGAACTATGGGACTTAAAGTGGTTTTGACTCTGTGAGGAGTATTCTTATGGGAAAGGAACATTGTCCTATAGACTCCCTCACATGCACACTAATGAATACACATCCCTAGTAGTGAAGAAATGCAATAATGAGGAAGCTAGTACCAGAAGAATGCTAGGGTACATAGGGGTAGACATGAAAGCGGAAGGAATTGGTGAACCTTACTTGGATAATAGGGATAGTTTTGGAGTTCATACTTCTAAAAGAACACAGACAGAGCTCAGAACAGGACTACCAAAGTGGTGATCGTTCTATACTGAGACTTACAGATTTAAGGATCTAAACAGGTATACTGAAGACAGAGAGAGAGAGGGGGACATCATATATGATTTATGTATTAAAATATTTCAAAATAATAAATAATGCCCAGGAAGAAACACTTTTCAATGGAAAAGAAGTTCAAGAACAAGAGGTCAATCTATAAGGCTGAAATGCGGTAGACTCGGCGGTAACATCAGAAATATATGGAAAATGGTAGCTTTCTTGGGGTTAGGGGTAGTTTGGCAAAATATTATCCAGTCAAAATTCAGCACGCTGCGGTCAGAATTAGCCTCAGATATTCAATGACAGGCCATGTTCAGGACTAATGTAAATTGCTGGCTGCTGAAGCTTATGCAGTCCTAGCCAATGTTCAGCAAGAACCTGTGTAAGTCATATATACAGGCCCTGGCTAAATATCAACTGGGATCTGGATAAGTAGAAACAGGTGTTCCAATTCCCCACCCCTTCTACCCGGTCCATATCCCCCTCCCTCCCTTCCCCTTGGAAACAAATCAAGGCCGTGCCTTGCCCCTAGGAGTAGTAGTGGCCATTTTGAGGCCAGATCCACAACAGGCAGGAGCGGTGGACATTGTTCTTGCTCATATGATCCCCCTAGATCCCCAGGGAGATTCAAGATATGCCTGGGGAGGGCTATGAGGGTGAGGGGTAGGGGAGCTTGGGGAGAAAAGGGGGATTAGGACCCAGAAGAGACCCAGAAGCTCCAATGCCACTACCTGGCAGTTAACTGGGTACTAACCAATATTCAGACCAGTGCCCGTTATCTTGGTGACTAAAGTTAAAACAGCCTTTTTGCTATCCTAATTTTAGCTGCTTGTTTAACTGGTCTGAATATCACTAACCAGACAGTGCAGGGGTTGTTTGTGCTGATATTTGGTGGCAGTATCTGGTTAATTGCCACTGGATATCAGCAGTTAGGCAACCACAAGCAATGTAACCAGACAGGAGGAACCTCTTTTTCCGAATAAATTGCTTAGAATACTGGGTGTAATGCATTTGAGAAAGCATAGGATAAGCACAGAGACACCCCTAGTTGTGAAGAAGTCAAAGCCAGAAATCAGCTGGATTCTATGACATGTGCCAAATAGGTTAAAAAGAATAAGCGGGCTTTAAGTCTTATCTGCTGTCATATTCCATATTTACATGTAACACAATAGCTGAAGAAAGCAAAGAATACATATGTACATTTAAATCTGTGCTAGGTTAATAGCTTCTTCCTTCATACATGTAGCAATAATCAGACATAAAACAGTAAAACAAAATTGCCAGAGAGGCATTTATCATTGACTTTTGCTGTGAAATAGCATTTCTCTTTTATTTTTTTTTCTTTGTATTGTATCCCATCTGGGCTCTTGAAGCCATTGCTGCTAAACTGCCTATGCCAGATGTTCCTCAGCCTCTGGATTATAATGCAAATGTATTCACAGAATGGTTTAATTGTCAGAGTGATTGACAAGTGACATGCTATTGTGTTGGTATATGTAATGGAGCTGATAGGCTCCCAGATGAGGAGCAGAACAGGAATAATTGGAGAGAATAAATCAGCAAAGTAAAATAGGTCTATTCCAGCCTAGATATTAAGGGCAACCTTTTGCTAAATTTATAGGGCATGATATTCCCCCAAAAAGCTGAGCGACTAAATTTAAAGTCTCATTTGCATGGAATGATGAGGTAGGAATTGGAATGGTCAGGTTGGGACATTCAAATTTTTTTCAGTAGTTTACAAAATATTCTGCTAAATGAAAGGGATTGTAAAATACATATAAGAACACAGGTAAATACATATTTATTGGCTATATGTATGGCAGGAGCAATGATTTTATCACCCAGCATCTTTCATATACGGATTCTGGCACTTATACATAGAAGTGCCAATTCTTGACATATGCACATACAAGAGCAGACAACTATACATATAAAAAACAATTCTATAACAAGTTGCTTACATTTGCACACCACCCCCTGGATTCTATATATCGCGCCGAGATTTCCGTGCAGAAATCGAAGCATACTCCATATCGATGCGTATAACCTAATTGGTTAACAAGTCAATCAGCACCGATAATCGCCAATTAGCAAGCAATTATTGTCACTAGTTGGCATTAATTAGAATTTGCGCACAGAACTGTCTAAGCATATTCTATAATGCGCTGTGTGAAAATTCTAAGTCATATAGTTGAATAGAGGGCATGGCCATGGGTGTGGAATGGGCAGGGTGTGGGCATCACCCCCACTGCACATGAGTCTGGCAATTCTTCATCACCACCCCTTCCCGGTATACATCCTGCCACTCTGATGTAACTTCCTGTGGGCAGTATGTGGAACAGGAAAGGCCTTGGCGGGGATGCTTTTAAAGCATGTCTAATTCCATACATTTTTCTTCCTGCCAGTAGGAAATCATTTTGCTATCCATTATGGGCTGGAGACTTTATAGTGAAAGACAGCCCATGTCACACCCACGTCAAGCCTATGAAATGCCCCCTCTGGGAACATTTAGTTCTAGATGTACTGTCGTTTTAGACCATTTTTTTTCTTTTTATTTGATCATATGCTTTGGACAGATATCTGCCTATGAGAAAAACATCCATCTGCCTTTTGTACCATTTTTTGAACATTTTTCTGTTTCAAAAATGATCCCCTTGGTCTAATATAATAGGGAAAATAAAAATGCCCAGAAAACAAAAGTAGAACCACATATGTTATTTTGAAATGTCAATTTTAGGAAAAGTGCGTTTCTGATATCTTTGTATTTTGCTCGGTACAAGCAGACATGCATTTCTCCAGAGTTGCACTGCATGCAGAGTCTGACTTCTTGGGGTTTCTAGTTCAATTTTTGCCTTCATATTGCTATTACTAATTTGCAGCCACTAGTTCTGTATACGCTGAAGTCTGCCTGTGTTTTACATATGTGATTGAGAGTTATATACAGGGCTTTTTTTGAGGGGGTACTTGGGGGTACTGAGTACAGGCACCTTTTCCATTGTCTGCTAAAATTGACCCAGTGTCCCCAAGTTTTAATGAAAGAGCTCAGGCTCTACACATCAATTCTGCCTTGTCATAGCTTCTGTGACTGGTTGCTGGGCGCCTGGCTATTGTGGGGTGGGTCCTTCAGTGATCACCCCACCCTGAAGGGTGGCCTGGCATTTGAGTACCGGCACCTTTTTTGCTAGAAAAAATTCACTGGTTATATAGAAGGCAGTTCTGGTGCATTTAAGGAACTACTCTCTCTGAGGAAGTTTAGCAAGCTAAAAAAAAAAATGCATGGCTTGGAATTTTACTGTGTGAATGTCAGTGGGAGACTGATCTGTTTGAATACACTCAGAATTCTTGGGTTTGCATTCAAGTCTTTGGGCAAAGGATTTGTACAGATTTCATATGCCGTCCAGAGAGTGTGGTCCATCATCCCTGCAAAGAAAGAGAAACCTGAATAATCAATTAGCTGAAGCAGGTACTTTGAACAGTGTAAGAAGCTATACCCCCCCCCACCCCCCCCCCCCCCCCCCACACACACATAAACACTGCTTGCAAGATACAAGGGAAGGAAAGGAATTTCCATATTAGGGCTGCCTAATTAAGCTGCTATATTCAACAAGAGAATAGAGAGCTGCCTGTGTCCTCTCTTTACCCCCACCCTCAACCTCCTGTTGTTTCAAGGCAACATTGGGCACAAAGCCAAGGTTCACTCTGCAAAGGTGTTCTAAGAGAAAAAAAAGAGAGAGAAAGCGGGTTTATTTTATTAGTGCAAGGCTATGGCAGATTCTGAAGTAATTGAGGAACCTGGCAGAGGGGAGCAGCAAAAATCAGTATGCGCAGTGAGAATGAGTCAGAAAGAGCCAGAAGACTATATATGCTTATGAAAGCAAGAAAGATGTATGAAAGTGAAGTAGAACTGAAAGGCACAGAGAAACACACTGCCCCTTTGAGGAAAATCAGTCTCAACATTTAGGCAACTCCAGACACAGTTCTAGGTCTCTAAGATCACACAGGATAAGTTATTCCAGCAGGTCCACTACAGGCTTTAATGCTCTTAAACTACAAATGGATGCAGTGGCTGCCAAATCAAAGGTTCTTTATAGAAAGCAAGCAGCAGCCGTAGAACTTGAGAAACTCAGAATAGAAGAAGAGGGAAAGACAGAAGTTGCTAATGCTGTTGCTACCGCCACTGTCAATGCTGATGTTGCTACTGCTTATGCTGCTGCTTCTGAACATAAGAAGGGAGAGTTAGACATCACCTTGAAGCTGCTTGAGCAACAGAAAGCAGCAGCTGTCTTTGAGCACAAGTACAAATATTTGAAGAAGCCACAAGGCAGGATGGAGGAGAGAGTCAGCTCAGCCACATCATTGCTTACGATTCTGCCCACCGAACAGCAGCATATGTGAAGGCTCAACTCTGGATCACAAAAGCACACAGTCATGGTCTGACTCAGAAGAGTCATTAGATTTTGAGCAAGCACATTCCTCTACACCAGACTAATTCAGCTGAAGGAAGCAAGACCAAGACAAAGCATGCTAGGGAGGTGATCTGCCATCACAGTGATCCACACATGCAAATGGATACAATACCGTGGGCTCTCACTCCAGGAAAGTGCGCCAAGAGAAATGCTTCCTTTCAACCACAGACTCTGTCGCTACCTAGGAACTGGGCTTAGACAAAATTTGAGCATTTACACCCAGAATAACATCCAGTGATTAAGCAATAGCCATTTGACACCCACACTCCATGCTTAACTTTAGACACACAGCCAGCCACAGGTACCTGCTGCCATAATGCTAGAAACTTCAGAGAGAGAACAACTAGCGTACCATGAGCCAAGAAATGAACCTGATAATAAAATGGTTGGGAGGCAGATTCAGCCAAACTTGTGCAGGGTTTGCCAGATGCATATTTGCATGACCCTTCGAAAGGTTTGAAAGAAATGTGGTAGAGACTTGATCAGCACTATGGCAGTCCAAAAGCTTTCCAACAGGCATTGATGAAGAGAATAAGGCGTTTACTAAAGATCATGAATAAAGATAACAAGTTGCAAGAATTAGATCTTCTCTAGGAACTAGAAGCACTTAAGGCTGATCCAAACCTTCCTTGACCTGTACTACCTGGAGACAGCTTGTGGCATAAATAAAATTATATCAAAGTTGACGTATTGCATAAGAGAAAAATGGTTATCAGTAAGTGTCAAGTATAAAGATAACCATCAAGAGAGGTTTTCTCCATTCACAGACTTTGTGAAGTTCATCTAAGATTTGGCAAAGAGGAGAAATGACCCCAGCTTCATGTTTGATATACCTGAAGTAGTCAAGACAAGCTGCTTCCCTAGTGAAAGGTCGGTCAAGAAGTGCGGCAGCACCAAGAAGCCTATAGCTATACATATGATGGATGTGTCACCCACAGTAAGCCCACCAACTGATCATCCTCCTACTACAGAGAAAGTAGAGGATCCTGACTAACAGTGTCCTATTCATAAGAAACCTAATCCTCTCAAGAAATGTAGAGGGTTTAGAGAGGAACCCTTAAGTGAACATAGAGATCTGTTGAAAAAGTACAGAATCTGCTACAAATGTTTCTCTTCATCCAAGCACGTGACCAAAGATGGTAAAGTAGCCATTAAGTTTATGGAGTGCAATTGTGGCCAGCATGTATGTGCCCTATACCCTTACAAGAGAAAGCCTACTTCTTCAGGAACCCCAGCCTCAGAGTCAAGCCACAGCGGGGAGAAAAAGATAGAGCAAGTGTCACCACTGAACATTACTCCAAACTGTACACAGGTATGTGGAGGAGGCTGCAGTTGATGGTCCTACACCAAGATATGTGTAGGTAATATATATCCAAAAGAGCAACCAGAAAAGGCAGTAAAGATGTATGTCATTATAGATGAGAAGAGTAACCAGTCTCTGGCAAGGACAGAGTTCTTTGACCTATTTGACATCCAAAGAGGTCACTATCCCTACAAACTCAAGACCTTTACAGGGATGAGAAAGAGGACAGGGAAAAGAGCAAGTGGATATGTGATAGAAACAATGGATGGTAGCAACAAGACCCATCTACCAACTCTAATTGAATGTAATCAGATACCTGATAACCAAGAAGAAATTCTCACACAAAAGTTGTGCAGCAACAACATCATCATCCCCAACCTTTAGTGGAGTATCTGCAGCCTTTGGACCCAAAATGCTAAGGTCTTACTCTTGTTGAGAAAGGTTGCACCAACATTGATTAGAGTTCAAGGGTCACATGCCTCATATGCCTATCGACTTGCCCTGGGATGGGTGATAGTAGGTGATGTCTGCCTTAACAGACTGTGACCAAATGTATATGTCTATAAATTGTGTGTCTTGGAAAGTGGGTGCACAACCTTGTTCAAGCCTTGTTATAGCCATCTGCACGTGAAGGAGGTTTATAGCTGGGAAGAACCAGAACCTGGCTGACCTATCTGTCAGGATACCTCTCCATCAGATTTTAAAGAACATTTGAGGAACTCAGAGTTCCAAGTCACCAAGGATAATGACAAACCAACTCTTTCTCTAAAAGACAGAAAATTCTTGAGAATTATGGATAAGGAGTTCTACAAGGATGAATCCAACAGCTGGGTGACTCCACTACCATTCCAGACACCCAGAACACAATTATCTAATAAAAGAAAGCTAGCTTTCTCTCAGCTCATTTCACTGCAACAGACACTGAGAAGAAAACCAGAGAGAACACAGCACTTTACAACATTCATGCAGAACATGCTGGATAATGGCCATGCAGAATCAGCTCCACTGTTAAAAGACAATGAAGAATGTTAGTACTTACACACCATTGATGCGTATCACCCACAAAAACCAGGCCAGATCAGGATTGTGTTTGATTCCAGTGCTCAATTTCAAGGAATCTCACTCAACCATGTGCTGTTTTCTGGGCCTGACATGATAAATAGCCTTATTAGGAGCCTGAGCCACTTCAGAAAGGACCCATCACCATAACAGCAGACATCCAGCAAATGTTCTATTGCTTTGTCATACATCCAGGCTACAGAAATTACTTGAGATTCCTGTGGTACTGTGGCAATGATATTAACCAGGAAATCATGGAGTATAGAATGAGAGTTCACGTCTTTGGTAACAGTCTATCACCTGGACTTAGAAGGACAGCCCAAGAAGGTGAGAGAGAACATGGCATGGATGCCAGATGCTTTATTGAGAAAGACTTTTTTGTAGACAATCATTTAAAATCCTTATCTACCATAGGAGAAGCCATTGACTTACTAAAGAGAACACAAGCAATGTTGATAGAGGCCAGTCTGAGACTTCATAAAATCATCTCTAACAGTCCAGAAGTAATGAAAGCATTTCTTGCCCAGAATCATGCTAAATATTTAAAGGATCTAGATCAAAGAGTAAACAACCCTCCAATTCAGAGAAGCCTTGGATTATATTGAGATCTCTAGAGAGATATTTTCATCCAGACAAGAAAAGCCATACACATGCAGAAGTGTCTTGTCTACAGTAAATAGTCTGCATCCACTGGGAGTTGTGGCTCCAGTTACTATTCAATGAATATCCCTACTGAGGGAGCTTTCCCAAAGTGTTGATGAGTGGGATGTTCCATTGCTACAAGAAATGAGACAAGAAACGGAAAAATTAAAATATTCTCTAAAAACTCGTCAACAACAGCACATCCCATGCACTTACATCCCTGCAGCACTCAGTGCTACCTCTCACAAAGAGATTGCATCTTCATCTCATCAACCAGCTGACAAAAGACCAGACACTCATCATCAAAGTGCCATTGAGGGTACAAAACTACATATCATCACTGACAACTTGGAACCACCTTGGAACTTCAACACAAGACTTTCCTGGAAGACAAGAAACTTCTTCAGCAGAGCCATCACTGAGCGAGTGATCCACACCACAAAGAGATGAGGACACCATGGACCACGGTCCACTACAGAAACTCAAAAAGACTTTTCTCTCTCTTTTGTGTTGTTTGTTCTTTGTGTTGTTTGTCTCCCATTTCAGCTTCTGCGAGATTGCAAGAGAGAGTCACCAGAACAACAGTGAACTGGAGACAAGCAAGATGTTGCCAAGTTTAAGATCAAGATATAAATGGATTTTTGCATGTTTATAATGTTTATAGTTTGAGGAGTTAAATAATGGTATCTACCAATACCAGACAGGGAATGTCTGTTCCCATGTTGATGGAGGCAGGGTGTATTGTTATGTATATTTAGTATGATTATTATTTGTATTTAATTGCATTGTCCATATAATAGATAGCACTGAGTGCTGGGGCTCCCCTCCCCCTATAATTTGCAGTATCCTGTGATTGACTTCCTTGTGAGCTTTCCATATTGGCTAATTCTGAGCTGGGGCCAGTTCTCCCTCTCTGCCCCTAAGGGCTATGTGAGAGAGTCCCAGTATTCCTAGCATACCTTTGTGATCAGCAGCTGTTCTAGGGGGCTGATCCCTCCTCCATTTACTGTAATTCTATCAAGAGTTTTCACCATTTCCCCAAGTCATTCCCCATTTATTTCACTGAGTTTCTCCCCCATTTTCTCCTTTGAGTGTTACAGCTTTTCCTCCCAGCTTGGCTGAGGTTCTGGCCATCTTCTTGCCTCTGGGGTAGCTAGATACAGACTCTATGTGCAGAAGGCAACAATTCTCTTCTAAGCAACTGAACTGAAGTTGGATTTTCTTTGTTTATTACAAATGTTACACTAACGAAGATTTGTTTAAGCTTCTACTTTGGGGATGGTTTAAGATGGCTGCTGAAGCTACTCTATACTTTGCATTGGAAAGAGCTTGAAAAATTGAATTTAAAATATGTAGAGCCACCCACAATGCATGACAGCAGCCTGTTTAGTTAAAAAGCCATATTCTGATGCATACAAAGACATTATTTGTCAATTATAAGTGTATAATCAATGTAAGTATCCTTGCAGGATCCTCACTGGCCCTGTATGCTCCTAAATTCAGGACCTTCCCAAGTTAGAGAGGAGGTGTATACCAAATGGTTACAGTATCCTCCTTCCTGGGATGGCTGGATTGGCTGCAATGGTACTGACTTCCCTTATATAAATCAGAGATGCCTAGTGTGTGTTGGTGGGTTTGTATGGATGTGTTGAAAGAAGTCATATGTTTTTAGGGCTCAGGGTTTGGGGACACTTTAGTTTGTGCCTCAGGGCAATTCCCCCAAATGGGTTAGTTTTGTGTATGATATGACAGGAATGAACCTCACTCCTAAGCCAGGGCATGTGGAGTATGATCTCAATCTCTCAAATTTACTGCTAATGCTCACCGTAAAACTTGCATTGTGCCTCTATTTACTTCTGAATTTGAATCCAGTGTGAAATTAATGTGACCAGACTAGGGTTTTACTCAGCCTTCTTGCTATGCCACTGGAGTGGAATGTGTTATCTGTGTGCTGCCAAACTGATTGTGGAGGGTGGGAGATCCTTTACAGATGAAGACTTTTGTTAAGCAATGTATAGCTAAAGTGGTGTGCCCGGAAAATACAAATGCCCTTTGTTCTGAAAGTCTCTCTTCAAGTACAATTATGCAAAGAATTGAAGAAATAGGGGATAACTTAATCCAATTGAAAAAAAATAATCTATTTTGAATTTTTTTTCACTTTCCTTTGTCAAAACAATGATGCACACAAAAGAACACAGCTTCTAATTTTTATCCATTGAGTTGACCCTGATTTCAACCTCATGGAAGATAATTTTACACCTGGATACCTATGTTGAGAAGGCTCATAGGTCATGTGTTGTGCCTATTTTACGAAAGTGTAAAAATATATTAAAAAAATGTTCATTAAACTTGCAAAAGAAGCTTAATCAATGTGCTGTTCCATATCCAACAAGATAGCATGTTATGAGAGGGACTGCATCAGTAGTATTACAGCTGAAGTTCCCTCTGTTATTCATTCCCTAAAATAAGAAAACGGCTTCAGTGTCTAACTTATGTCATAGATCACAAGACTTTCAACCAATCATGAGCTCAAAAACAGCACATGATGGGGAAAACCAATAGAAATGCAATTCAATGTCATCCATTCCAGTTCCACAGTTAAGCCAAATGGTGTTATTGTATTTAAAATAAAAAAAATTCAGAATTGCTCTCTAAAACTAAGTCGTCGTTCACAATCACCTCCTCACCAGTCAGGCAGACCTGTATCAGACACATTCTAATATTGTTTGGTGTTTATTTATTTGGATGTATTAACTGCCTTTATAAAGAGATTTACCCAAGGTTGTATACAGTAGGTTCAGTTTAACATCAAACTTACAATCAGCATAACAATAGTAAAATGTACAGCACTGAAATTCAAATAACAGAGATATAATAGGATGTCAGCATAATACTAATGAAATATCTAATAAGCACACATTAGAACAATCAAATAACATTACTAGGATACTAACGCTTTTCTATAATACAGCTTACCATGTAGCCGAGGGGCCAAACTCAGAAATATACATGGGGACAAGATGCGTGGTACAGAGTCAGTTGTGATAAATAAATGAGTGGTTAAACTAAAGGCAATTTCTTTGTACAGTTAATCAACATATAAGGAACTAGTCTATGTTATAGTGTATGAAGCAAGCTAATCCAGGTGCAGAATGGGTGTATAGTCAGTCACCCAAGTTTAGAAACCTAATGCTGAACTAATGGGACAGTCATATTACCAGTTTTAATATTACAACAGTGTTCATTCAAACATAGCCAGATCATCCTCTTCATCTGACCTACATATACCAGTGGATGAGGACAAGTAATAATCTAAATGACAGGTAGATGTACATGTGTTTTTTTAATGTGTTCTGAGTATTTTATCACCAACAGGATATTTCAAGCCCAAACCGTCAACAGTAGTAATAATGCCCAGATGCTCGATGTCCAGGATTGTTAATTACTGCAGCCTCATACAATATCTTCTGGGAAATTAAATCCTTTATATTTGCTTCTGATTGATATGCTGTAAGAGGAGGATCACAAAATTTTGATGCAAGAATGAACATGCTACTTTTTAAAAACAGCGTATATTAAACCAAAAATTGCAGTAGAACAAGGAAGGCCCCAAACTAATCTGTTGGTCTCAAAAGAAGTACAATATTCAAAATCATTTGAAACCATGATTGATAGAAGAACTGTGACTCCAGTAGAGCTACATGTTACATGGCATGAGATGGCAAACAGGAAGTTCACATCGCAATACTGTGTTTCTGAATATAAAAATTTCCAGCAAACCAAAAGTAGTTTTTCTTCTAAACAATCTCCAATAAAGCATCTAAATTTTCAATATATCCTGTGCTAACCAGTTCATCCAAAAGCATCTTAACTATAAGAACATTCTGGTCAATATTCAGCCATGTCCAGACAACAGCATTGAATATTGGCAGCTGACTGCAGTGTGTCAGGCACCCAGCCCTTATGCAGGTCCCAGCCGATACTCAGCCAGGACTTGATTAACTCTTGTGTCCATATCCCTCCTCCCACCCTGCTGACAAGTAAAAATCTCTCCTCCCAGTCCCCTCTCTGACAAGTAAAATCTTTTCCTTCTAGCCCCCCCCCCATAAATCAAGACTCCCTCCAACTCCTCCGAGAAATCAAGACCCCCCCCTCTCACCCCCTCAACAAGTCAAAATCCCCTTCCCACTCACTCCCTATCAGAATGGACTTCCCCCTGGGTAAATCTGAACTGCCAAGTGGTCCAGCAGGCGATAGGGGTAGGAGTGAACCCAACTCGCTCCTGCCTTTAGCATCTTCAAAATAAAAGCGGCCACTGTGACTTCTAGCAGTAGTCTCACAGTACTAGCAGAGCTCTCCTGCCCATTTAAATTGAATATTGTCATTTGGAGAGTTAAGCTTAGTTTTGACAAAAATTAGTTACTGTATTCTTGCTTTCAGGGCAATATAGTATTCTAGTTACATGTATAAGTGTGAGTCCCACCTATGCTTCATCCAGAGTTCACCTAGGTGTACCCGAAATGACCAGATGACCACCGGAGAGAATCAGGGATGACCTCCCATTACTCCCCCAGTGGTCATTAACCCCTCTCGCACCCTTAAAAACATCTGTAAAAATATGTCGTGCCAGTGTCAGATATCATACTCAGGTCCATGACAGCAATATGCAGGTCCCTGGAGCAGTTTTAGTGGGTGAGTGCACTTCAGAGAGGCGGACCCAGCACCATCCCCCCACCTACCTATTATATTTGTGGAGGAAACAGCGAGCCCTCCAAAACCCACCACAAACCCACTGTACCCACATCTGGGTGCCCCCTTCACCCGTAAAGGCTATGGTAGTGGTGTACAGTTGGGGGTAGTGGGTTTTGGGTGGGGGGGTTGGGGTTGGGGTTCTCAGCAGACAAAGTAAGGGAGCTATGTTCCTGGGAGCATTTTATGAAGTCCACTGCAGTGCCCCCTAGGGTGCCCAGTTGGTGTCAGGGGGGCCAGTGCACTACAAATGCTGGCTGCTCCCACAACCAAATGGCTTGCATTTGGTCATTTCTGAGATGGAAGTCTTTGGTTTTGAAAATCACCGAAAATCAGAAACGTCCATGTCTAGGGACGTCCAAATCTAGGGACGGTGAAATTTAAGGATTTGGACGTCCCTGACTGTATTTTCGAAATGAAAGATGGATGCCCATCTTGTTCAAAAATATGAGTTTCCCCGCCCCTGGATTGGGACGTTTTGCAAGGACATCCAAATTGAAACTTGGAAGTCCCTTTCGAAAATGCCTGTCCACACCACTGGCTCATATAACTCTTGGACCCATTCCGACTCTGCCTCAGAACTGCACCAACACTGGCTAGATTGTGCCAGGGCAATCTGAGCCAATAGTGGCAGTGGTTAAATGCCACTGAATATTGGTAGATGGCCCACTTAGTATGGTTTAAGTAAGCAGGAGCCTGGGTGAGTAGGGAAGGAAAGGGAAATGCTTGACCTGTGGATAGATGGTGCAACCTATATGTAAGTCATTAACCCCTGGATTCTATATAGCGCAATCAAAATTGCATATACAAAACTGGTCATATTCTGGATTTGCACGTGCAACTTAATTACTTGGCAAGCCAATCGGCACCAATAATTGCCACTTAAGCAATTAATGATACTAATTGGCATGAATTAGAATTTACATGCACAACTTGCTAGGCATATTCTGTAAAGTGGTGCATGTAAATTTAATGTGCATTGCCAAAAAGGGGTGTGGCCATGGGCACAGTATGGGCAGGCTGTGGGCATTCTGAAAATCTACGAACATTGGTTTTAGAATACTCCTGTTCCGCACCAAGTTATAGTTGGCATAAATAGATACACCAAGTGTTAGGTGTAGGCATGACTGCTTGGCATATGCTATAAAACATGCCTATATCTAGGTGCAGTTTACAGAATATACGTAGGTGGAAATATTTTCAGCACTGATTTTTCAGGCGCCATATATAGAACCTAGTCCTATATGAACATGGTAATTAAAGGGAAAAGTAGGGATGCGACATATACATGAGGACGATGTATACAAGAGTATGGGCCCTGTTTACTAAGACGCATTAGTGTTTTTAGCACGCCTACACCTAGAGCATGCGCTAACCATATAGGCACCTATAGGGCTATTGTAGGCACGTACATGGTTAACGCGTGTTAAAATGTTAACATTCCTATAACACTGCTTAGTAAACAGGGCCTTCTCCAGAGTGACTATGATGAAATCTCCTTCAAACTATTTCTGAAAAAGTAAGGCATGCTTTCTAGCACTGCTCCCAAATTCTTACCCAGCGGGACTAACAGCTGTACATTATCAGGGTCTGGGAACATATTTGTGCTAATTTTTATATTCTCTCACATCTAATAGGATAAGTGGCTAAAGATATGTTCAATGTTTTTTATACCAACACTTCTGAAGATGCCTCAATTGATTTCTGTGGCTTTCTTATTCTAGAGTCTTATCCTCATGACAGTAGTAAATGTTTCCTATAATTTTGATGTAAAACGAACCAGTTTCAGCCTACACCCTTCTAACTTTTATAGTATCTCTGGGAACAATGAATGCTCATTTTACACATTTTGTTGCTCTTTTTTGAACTCTCTCAATCTCATCAATAGTCTCTCCTGTGTCATTGCTAATCACTTTTTCCTGCACCTGAGGACCCTTGATGCCTTGTCAGCCATCAATTGACTTTGTAATGAGTTTTAAGATGAAAAGACATTCTGTAGTTTTAATAGACTAATTTGATGTTGAGGGTGACACTAATGAAATCTATCTAAGTAAATGATAAAGGGAAAAAAGCACGCCTGCTTTAAAATGAAAGTGTCACCTTGGAGAAGAGAGTGAATGAAAGGATCTATGTTTTCTAGTTTTAGCCATGCTGGTTGCGTCTACTTTTACGTGATCTGCATGTCGTCATTCCCAGGGGTGTAGTTTGGTTTGAACGAAGGAGGAGTTGTGAGATACACTTATATTTTATAAAAGATATGGGTACATGCGTTTAATATAAGAACTTATGAACATAAGAATAGCATATTGGGTCAGATCAGTGGTCCATTTAGTCCGGTATCCTTTTTCTAACAGTGGCCAGTCCAAGTCACAAGTACCTGACAGAAACCCAAATAGTAGCATCAGTCCATGGTACCAATCCCAGGGCAAGCAGTGGATTCCCCATGTCTATCTCAATTGCAGGCTTTGGACTTTTCCTCCAGGATTCACTAACCGCTGTTACTATATTCTCCAGCAATGAGTTCCAGAGCTTAACTATTCTTTGAGTGAAAAAATATTTCCTCCTATTTGCTTTAAAAGTATTTCCATGTAAGTTCATTGAGGAGGACTTTTACTAAAGATTAGCCAAGTTATCTGCAGCAGGGCCCATAGGAATAAAATGGACCGTGCTGCAGAAAACTTGAGCTAACCTTTAGTAAAAGACCCCCTGAGTGTCTTTGTTTTTTATCTTTTTGAAAAAGTGAAAAATCAATTCATTTTTACAAATGTATGCATTTATACCAACCAGAGCGGGTGTAAATGTGTACATTGACATTTGTGCACTATTGGCTCTAGAGCTGGGATTCTATTTTATAAAAGCACATTGGCATCTATATTGCCTCTATTGCATAGTCGTAGAAATAAAAATAGATGCTTTTTTTTGCACTTCTTAATATAAGTGTCCTTTTATAAAATTGAACCCTATATGCCAGACATTCAGCTGGTCTTGAAAATCTATCTTGTAAGAGAGGAGGTCTCAGAATCACACAATTTTGATAGCTGGAATTTTGTTGGCTTGCTCAAGACCTCTGTGTAGGAATGTGCATTCATATTTGAACAAAAGGCAGAACATAACTAATGAGTCCATTTTCAGTCCATTTATCCCTAAATAAACTGAATGGTCATGGCTCTGGAATTAACCATAAATCGATTCATTTTTTGCTCCAGTTATATTTTATGGAGCCAGGACAAGAGCACTTGTTTTTAGGCATGCATGTTTTGCCCAAGCAAAAACACCTACTGGGGAAGCTGCCTCCATCTGTCTGTCTGTCTGTCTGTCTGTCTGTCTCTCTCTGTTTGTCCGTCCATACAAATAGGCATAAAGATAAATAAAACAAATCATATAGAAGGCAATTTTATAAGTGAACACCTCCTTTTAGTTCTCCAATGTTGTGCGGTGAGAGTCTATTCTATGCCCAGATTTATACCTAACATTTATGCACCCCCAGTTATGCCAGCCCTGGTGTAAATGTGATCACGTAAATGTGGCAGAGACATGCATAACTTACATTATTCTGTAAGATGCAGAACCACCCATACCCCTCCCATCCTCCATCTATGTGAACGCCCCTCTTGCATTTACACGCCATGCTGCTTACATGTGCCTTTACAGAATAGCACTGAGTTGCTGTGCTGCCTCTTACGTATGTATACACTCACCTGTGAAAGTGCTTCCCTACTCTGTACATTTAAGCAAACAAGCAGCACATAAATGTGAGTGCCCAGGTATAGAATTTCCCTTTCAGTTTCCAGAAATAAACCAAAAGGTGGGTTGTTCTGAAAATGAAACAAAGTGAAAATGATTCCCATGTACATCTCAACTCTACTTCAACATAGAAACAGAAAAACATAGGCAGATAAAGAAAATATGGCCTATCCCGTCTGCCCATCCATGCCATCTGTTCTCCTCATCACTCCCTGTAATGGAAGTGAATTTTAAAGATTGTTTTTCAACCCTGTCTTGAACGACCAGTGCACTCGGGGCCTGTATTGTTGAACGTACGGACTACACAGAAGGTTTATTCCTGGTCTAAAGCTCCTAGCTCTCGCTGCGAATTGAGCCCCCCCCCCCCCCCCCCAGCTGATGATAAGAGCCTGGATGATGGAGACCAGTGATGATTGTATGTATATACTGTATTGCTAATAATTGTGTTTGCTTCTTTTCCTGGTCTAAGAGATGTAGAGACCAGTGATTTAATGATTGTGTATAGAGTTAATTATGGTATACAGTGGTGGAAATAAGTATTTGATCCCTTGCTGATTTTGTAAGTTTGCCCACTGACAAAGACATGAGCAGCCCATAATTGAAGGGTAGGTTATTGGTAACAGTGAGAGATAGCACATCATAAATTAAATCCGGAAAATCACATTGTGGAAAGTATATGAATTTATTTGCATTCTGCAGAGGGAAATAAGTATTTGATCCCCCACCAATCAGTAAGAGATCTGGCCCCTACAGACCAGGTAGATGCTCCAAATCAACTCGTTACCTGCATGACAGACAGCTGTCGGCAATGGTCACCTGTATGAAAGACACCTGTCCACAGACTCAGTGAATCAGTCAGACTCTAACCTCTACAAAATGGCCAAGAGCAAGGAGCTGTCTAAGGATGTCAGGGACAAGATCATACACCTGCACAAGGCTGGAATGGGCTACAAAACCATCAGTAAGACGCTGGGCGAGAAGGAGACAACTGTTGGTGCCATAGTAAGAAAATGGAAGAAGTACAAAATGACTGTCAATCGACAAAGATCTGGGGCTCCACGCAAAATCTCACCTCGTGGGGTATCCTTGATCATGAGGAAGGTTAGAAATCAGCCTACAACTACAAGGGGGGAACTTGTCAATGATCTCAAGGCAGCTGGGACCACTGTCACCACGAAAACCATTGGTAACACATTACGACATAACGGATTGCAATCCTGCAGTGCCCGCAAGGTCCCCCTGCTCCGGAAGGCACATGTGACGGCCCGTCTGAAGTTTGCCAGTGAACACCTGGATGATGCCGAGAGTGATTGGGAGAAGGTGCTGTGGTCAGATGAGACAAAAATTGAGCTCTTTGGCATGAACTCAACTCGCCGTGTTTGGAGGAAGAGAAATGCTGCCTATGACCCAAAGAACACCGTCCCCACTGTGAAGCATGGAGGTGGAAATGTTATGTTTTGGGGGTGTTTCTCTGCTAAGGGCACAGGACTACTTCACCGCATCAATGGGAGAATGGATGGGGCCATGTACCGTACAATTCTGAGTGACAACCTCCTTCCCTCCGCCAGGGCCTTAAAAATGGGTCGTGGCTGGGTCTTCCAGCACGACAATGACCCAAAACATACAGCCAAGGCAACAAAGGAGTGGCTCAGGAAGAAGCACATTAGGGTCATGGAGTGGCCTAGCCAGTCACCAGACCTTAATCCCATTGAAAACTTATGGAGGGAGCTGAAGCTGCGAGTTGCCAAGCGACAGCCCAGAACTCTTAATGATTTAGAGATGATCTGCAAAGAGGAGTGGACCAAAATTCCTCCTGACATGTGTGCAAACCTCATCATCAACTACAGAAGACGTCTGACCGCTGTGCTTGCCAACAAGGGTTTTGCCACCAAGTATTAGGTCTTGTTTGCCAGAGGGATTAAATACTTATTTCCCTCTGCAGAATGCAAATAAATTCATATACTTTCCACAATGTGATTTTCCGGATTTAATTTGTGATGTGCTATCTCTCACTGTTACCAATAACCTACCCTTCAATTATGGGCTGCTCATGTCTTTGTCAGTGGGCAAACTTACAAAATCAGCAAGGGATCAAATACTTATTTCCACCACTGTATGTGCTAACCATTGTATATATATATATATATATATATATATATATATATCTTAATCATTGTAGAATTTAGCTTCCCTAATAAAGGTTTCATTTACTTATTACGAATCTAAAAGAATCCACGGTAATTATTGAGCAGTCTGTGTTAATGAGACAGGCTGTAAATCCATAGCAGTACACTCCCTTAGAGATTCTATGTACTTGTCCCAAGCTTTCTTGGATTCAGATACTGTTTTTATCTCCACCACCTCCATCAGGAGGCCGTTCCACAAATTCACCACCCTTTCTGTGAAGAAGTATTTCCTCAGAGGTTACTCCTGAGTCTATCCCTTTTCATCTTTATCCTGGGTGTCTACGTTCCAGAGTGCCCTTTCCAGTGAAAGAGACTTGCCTCCTTTGTATTTCTGGTAGTTAAGCCTAGGTATACTTTTTTACTGTGTGGAGTTTTCAGGCACCATATATAGAATCTGCCCCTTTATAGCATTACCCTCATAGCGTACATGGATTAATTCACACCTGCTTCAGAACAGGAATAAATTTGTACAAAACCATTTGTGCAGTACTGGTACTGGTTCTGGGTCATTATTTTTTATTGGATTTAGCCCAGACCTTTTTCAGAAGTAGCTCTTGATGTGTTACATTCAGGTACACTAGGTATTTCTCTGTCCCTGGAGGGCTCATAATCTAACGAGTCCTTTTACCAAGCTGTGGGAAAAGTTGAACTTGGTATGCCCTTACACAGGATTTTCCCTCCTGCTAAGGCCATTTTCCCCCACAGACGGAAGATGGCCAATTTTCTATTTTTTTGAATTAATGGTCATACACTAATGCTTCCAACTGGATACTGTGAATAATAAATTCTAATGTCCATTACCATTTAAAAATTAGCAAGTAGGAAAAGACCTCAAAAGGCTCATAGTGCACGATGATTATACACACAATTGCTAAAGTACTTCTAGAAATATCACTGGCAAGTAACTACTAGTTTGCTAAATAGCAAATACAAGGAGGAAAAGGACTTCAGTGGCTTAGGTCATGTCTGATATAAAGCTCGGAATAATGGCCCACCCTACTTCTTCATCAGCCCTGAAAAAAAACCTCCTGTACTTAATTGAACATTACTTTAAATTTTTAAAAAATATTCTTAAACAATTTTTGCTATTGTTTTGGGTGAACTAGTGTGGTAGCAAGCTCCGCCTAGTGGCATCAACTCATATAGGGGCCCTTTTACTAAGATGTGTAGGTGCCTATGTGTGTACAACGTGAATCAAATTAGAATTACCGCCCGGCTTCCGCATGCCCCAGGCAGTAATTCTAATTTTGATGTGCGTCTAAAACACGTGGCAGAAAATAATTTCTATTTTCTACTTTATAGTGCTAACCGGGCAGTAATCGGCAGTGTATGCGCGTTAATGATTATCACACGGTTAACGCGTGAGAACTTACCAAGTCAATGGGTGGCGGTAAGGTTTCAGGCCCAAAATGGACGAACGCTGATTTTTATTTTGCCGCACATCCATTTTCAGCAAAAAAGGCCTTTTTTGCAGGTGCACTTAAAAATGGACCTGCACACATCCAATACATGTGCCTACTCCAGCCATTTTTCAACACCTTTAGTAAAAGGGCCCCAAAATGGACTACATAGCCTTGTACTGTCTTCTGTTCTCAATCTAACCTCTTTGAGTCCAACATCTTGCCTTCACAGGACACTCTCTCCATCTTCTTCAATGATCTTTCCAAACCCCCTTCCCCCCCCCCCCCCCCCCCCCCCCCAGCATTTCAGGTAACTCTGCCTTTCTCTCTCACCCTGTCGATGCAGCCATTCTCTCTCACTTGATATACTAATATTCACCTGATAAAGGTCACCGGTGGCAGCAGCAATTCATATAGGCATCCTCTCCGAACTGTGACTTGCCCTCTGACATAACTTCCTGTTTTCCTCAGGGGTGGGTCATAGCACAGAGAAGATGCTGAAGCCAGCGGCAGAGTGGCTATGTGAATTGCCAGTGGTGCTCTTCAGAAGGCGGATAATGACTTAAGAGGAGGGGATGTGGAAGCGAGATGCTGTAGTAGCAGAGCAGGAAGATGAAAAATAGAAGTGAGGTGCGGAGTGGGAGCAGATCAGGAAGATGGAAGTGAGGTGCGATAATTTTAATTTCTATGCACGACCAAAACACATGACAGAGACTAATTTCTATTTTCTACCATGTGGTGCTAGCCGGGTGGTAATCAGCAGTGTATGCATGCTGATGATTACTGCTTGGATAATGTGTGAGACCTGACCGCTAAGTGAATGGGTGGTGGTAAGGTCTCAGGCCCAAAGTGGACACGTGCTGATTATTTTGCCATGCATCCATTTTCAGTGCACTGTAGACAGACCCGGGCATATACCTCCCCCTACCTGTTACACTTGTTGTGAAAACTGTGAGCCCTCCAGAACTCACCAAAACCTACTGTACCCATATAGAGGTGCCCCCTTCACCCATGAAATGGCCTGAAAAGATAAACACACAGAGCATAAAAACATATTACAAACGGTATGTTCAAAAAAAATAAAATAATAAAAGATAGACATTTTACAGTTTTGAAAATGGTCATGTCTTCTATTCAGATTTGGAAGTTTAGGGCAAAATGTCCAAAGTCTGACTTGGACATCATATCAAAAATGCCCCTCCACATGAACTATTTTCAACATTTTAAATTTGATTCATGCATTAATTGGAAGCCAGTGTTTATACTGTGTTATATGGTTGGAGTCATTTTTGACTGAGAGAATGTCACAAGTTTGTAGAGGAAATGACGTCTCAGATTAGAAAGTACTACTGATGGGGGGGTGGGGGGGCATCAGCATTCTGCATTGTCAGCACTAATATTCAATATGGATTTTGTGTTCCCTGGTTTGGGACTATCAGATATATGCAGATGGCATGCAACTCTTCAGACATTTCAATGGTTCATAAGACAGTGTTTACTAAGCCATGCGGCAATGCCGACACAGCCCATTCAAACTGAATAGGCAGTATCAGCATTAGCACAAGGCAGCCACTAGCGTGGCTTAGTTAGTAGGGGTGTATGGTAAAACTGAGACGTTTCAGGCTGGAAGAGTGAGAGTACCAGAAGTTGGGCTACAGCTATGGTATGACAGTTCTCTGTTTTGACATTTGAAAATTAGGATTGCTCACAAGACACCACAACAACCATGTGCAATCAAATTCATGTCATAGTGAAATCTGCCTTCTAAAAGCTGCAATTGGTTCACCACTTGAAGTATATTTTACCCACTGATGTTTGAACAGGCTTGCACACTTTGGTTTTGGTAAACTTTGACTACTGTAATTCATTGGAGTTTCTGTTTGTATTTTTTTACATCAAAATTTTGTATATTTGTATTGTATTTTACATCAAAATGATGTAGCAAGGCTCTTAACTACCTGTATGTAACATGACTATACTACTACACATTTGAAGGTGCTAGATTAGTTTCCAGTGGCATGGCAAATACAATTTAAAGTTTTTCTTCTAATGTGTTCCACTATATGTAAGTTACCAGTTATATTCAATTGTTAGCAACCCCCAGGAATATCCTAGGGCCTTACAATCTACAAACAAGGGACTGTTGACTGATCCAACTACTCCTTAGGCACATTTGACCACTATGTTGGACCATGATTACAGAATTAGTTGCCTTTATTATTATTATTATTATTTATTTAGATTTTGCTCACACCCTTTCAGTAGTAGCTCAAGGTGAGTTATATTCAGGTACATTGGATATTTCTCTGTCCCAGGTGGGCTCACAATCTAAGTTTGTACCTGAGGCAATGGAGGGTTAAGTGACTTGCCCAAGATCACAAGTGACTTTCCCCTTTGTCTACTCAAATGGAAAATGATTTTCTTCCTTTTCACAAAAAGGTTAAGGTATACATTTTTAGTTTTGCCTTCCCTGATTGATTTGTATTTGTCGTAATATCCATGAACTGCTTTATTTATGTCATATCATAAACGGCTTTGGACAAATGCATTTTTTTAGATTAGTAACTTATAAATGAAGCAAACAAAAATTATTTTTTCTGGCCCCAGGATACTAAAGGTTTTAATAACAGGAAGGTAGTTACATTTTTCTCTTTGCACAAACCAGTTTATTTTTTCTAATTAATTATTAGGTTGGCCATTGTAGGAATAGAGGTTGTAATGAAGGAAGAAAATGCTCCACTTGAGTCCAGTTTTGTTTGACACTGCAGACTCCAACAACCCAGACGTGTGCCTGAATAAAGTAGGACATAACATATAGCTTGCAGAATGAATGCACACATGAGAGGCTTGGCAAAATGAATTCCAGTGCTACAAATGGAAAGTTGATCACTAACCATAATCTCTGCATGCCATCTGGATACACACAGCATATGCAAGATGTTCAGCTTTCCAAAGTTTATAAGAAAGACAAAAAGAAAAGAAAGCAACTTTTCTCTGAGGTTTGTAAATCATAAAGAAAACATCAGTAATAGCTGTTATCTTTGGTGAACAAAAAATGGCCAATTCCTTGTTACCCTGCTTATCTTGATAAGATTGTGTAAGCACTGTTTATAAACCTTTTCAGATAAACTTTGATCTGAGCTCTTTTCAAATCACATAGGACTTGATTTTATAATAGGATACCTATGTGCAAATTCCAAAAAGGAGCCTATTTTTGAAAATTGACAAAAGCCCCACTAGAACACAAATCAGACGCATAAATTCTATGGCATGCAACTCAAAAGCAGTGTGGCTAGGGGAGGAGCATGGGTGTTCCAAAACGTTACATGCACTGTTAAAAAATAGCGCCAGTTTTGCACTCAAATGCCATGAGTTGGATGCTGGGCCTTGACACCAGGTCTCAGCTGGCGTAAATTCTGGTGCTCAAGTTTCAGTGGTTGAATACTAACAGTAGTCTCACAGTTTCAAGCTGCCAGGTGGAGGGATTGAAAGACATGGGACTTTGAGTAATACTGGGTTTAGTGGATGGAGGTAGAAGGATAGGACTTTGAGTGCTGGGAGGTTTGGGGGATGCAGATTTGAATGTTTTGGTGGGGAAGTAGTTGGGTTTGGTTTGGGGATGTTAGTGGGAGTTGGGTGAGTTAAGTATTCTACCATTGGTCTGTTTAAGAGCTACTACAGAGGACCAGAATTGTAATCCAGTATCAGTGTTACTGCAGCCGAGAATGCTAAAGTGCAATGTTTCAGTTATTGGCATTACATATAGATTTTTGCTTCTTTGATTATTATATTTTATTGTCCCTTTAAAGAAGCCTGTTTTAACAAAATCACTTTTATGTCATTGGATCATTTCATTGTCTATACTGAGTAAGGACTGTTGTAATAGGAGTCGGAAAGTTTTGTTTTTTCTCCTTCATAAATGAAAATAATGCTACATTTTAGGAGCAATATTCAGAGCTATGGCTACTAAGTGTATGCTTATCTTCTCTTTATGCTTGATGTTCAACAGCTCTGTCCATGGTCCTAAACATAAATGGATAGCTTGTCTGTTGAAAGTTAGAACTGCTGTTTGTGTGTCCAACTAAACAGATAAATATAGGTGGATAGTGATTGAATATTGCCTTTGTAGGAAGACATTTTGGCCCTGTCCCTGGAACCTTTGATTTTAAATAGAATAATTCCTCCTCAACCGTATCCCTCCCTGTTATTGTCAACCAACCTTTGCCTTTTAAGGATTCTGTTAAAATATTAGGAGTGCACTTTGACAATCATCTTAATAATGGTGTCATTA
Organism: Microcaecilia unicolor; assembly: GCF_901765095.1. NCBI lineage: Eukaryota > Metazoa > Chordata > Amphibia > Gymnophiona > Siphonopidae > Microcaecilia > Microcaecilia unicolor. The sequence continues at coordinate 450,258,971 of NC_044032.1, forward strand.
AAGTATCTTTCTTTGCTCTCCACAAAATTCACTTCGTCTCCCCCCCCCCCCCCCCCTTCCCCTTTTCTCTCTTCCTGCTATTCGTTCACTATTACTTAGCTTGGTCGCTACCCATATTGACTATTGTAATTCCCTATGTGCTGGTCTTCCCCTCTTTTCTCTCAAGAGACTCCAACTCATTCAATCCACTGCAGTTCACTTGCTTCAACTCTCCAGACCATTCGACCATGTCACACCGCCAGCTGCCTCTCTCAAATCAAACCTAATACAAGCTTTGTATTCTTGTCTTTAAATTTGTCCTTAGCACCAGACTACTTATCACACCTCCTTACACCCTATGTCCCCTCTAGGTCACTTCGCTCCTCTGTCTCTGGCTCACTCTGGCTACCCCCTCCTCTTATCTGCCTTGATGTCACCTGCTGTACTGCTAACAGCTATGTTGGCCCACGGCTTTGGAATTCCCTCCCCACAAACCTACGTTTAGAATTCTCCTTTGCAAAATTCAAAGCAGCTCTGAAAACATGTCTTTTTAAAACTGCTTACCCCACTAATCAGTAATCTTTGTATATATTTTTCCTTGTTTGTTTTCCCTCCTTTTCTTGGCAGCTTAAATCTGATTGATTGTAAACTGAATAGAAGCCAACTTTGGCCTTTTGCAGTATATCAAGCCTCTGTAAATAAATAAAGAAAATAAAACTGTTAGCCTGCACAATTTTTTAAAGCACACTCATACTGTGAGCACTTGGTGCTTCTTCATAAGTGCTTCCATAACTGATCTATTATTATATTTTCACAAATTTAAAGCACCAGAACATCTTCAGTCAATCGGACTTCTTGACTAACTGATATACTTCAAGGAATCCAGTTTTCTTGTGAACAATTACTAGACATTTACATTACAAAATCCTTCTGCCCGAACACTCTTGTTTAAGTGCACTTAGAAAATATTTCATATTTTTTAAAAATGTGCCTATAAAATAAACAAGTAATGGTTTTCACATGTTGCATGTACCCTTATATGTATATTCAACTGATATTTCCAATGTCAGGTGACATGATTCTGGCTTATTAGGGTTGTTCATTTGGTTTCCAGTTTTGTTTGGAAAATGTTACATTCATAAAGAAAGCGATGGGGTTTTTTTTTGTGTGTTTTCTTGTGGAGATAAAGACCAATTATTGGAGCATTGGTTTCATGTTCTATCTGTTCTGTGACTAGATATTGAGATAGTTTATCAGATACTTAGAATCCTGAGGCAGGCAATTTGTTGCCAAAACAAGAGACCGTGTCAAGACCATTGTATCTGTTCTCATTGGAAATAAAGACTTTGACTATTCTCATTGTATTTGCTCTCTGGGATTAAATATTTTGATTGATCTCTGGAGACCCACTTGTTTTTGGGTGACCTACGTCCCTTCCCTACTTTGCTGGTTGACATGCATAAAGAACTCACAAATATAATTTATATACATAACCCCCCAGATTCTATATATGGTACCCAAAGATTGATGTCAAAATTTAGGCACATGCCAATAAGTTATCAAGTATGAATTAATGAGCCTTAACAATCAATAATTGTACTTAATTGGCACCAATTAGAATTTGCACTGCATCTTATTGCGTGCTGTTCTATAATACCTCATGCCTAAATCCTCTAGCATGCAACTCAAAAAGGGGTTTGGCTAGGGGAAGGGCATGGGTGTTCCAAAAAGCTATGCACACTGTCAAAGAATAGCACCAGTTACTCGCTCAAATACCATGATTTGGGTGCTGGCCTTTACACTAGGTTTTAGGTGGCATAAATTCCAGTGCTCAACTTTAGGTGCAGAAATCAGATCTAAGTGCTATTCTATAAAGTATGTTCATCTTGAAGTGCCCTTTGTAGAACAGTGCTTAGCGCCAATTTTTTTAGGCACTAAATTTTGAGTGCCAGTTATAAAATTTCCCCCCCAAATGGCTGAATTAATGTGTAAAGTTGATATCTGGGCAATAAAGCAATTTGCCTATGTTAATCGAATTTTACACACACTAATTTGGAAGATGCACTGAAAAGCTCTCTGAAAATTAGCCAGAAATCTAAAACTACTTCAAAAATGGACACCCCTACTTCAATATCCTTACTTAGGGACCCTTTTGCTAAGCTGCTTTAAGTAGCTAGTGTGGGTTTTACCACACAGTATCCATTAGTGTGGAACCTGCTAACAGATACTGAGTTTGAAAATCAGCCAGTGTGGTAAAAAAAACCTGCCCTAGCTAATTAACACAGGTAGGGGCAGTTCATGGGCATGATGGGGCAGAGTACAGGCATGGATGGCTTTGACAGCTGGCACGCAGGTCAGTACAACATGCTACTTTTTCACAACTACTGACATTTGTTTTTATTTTGTATTTACTATACCACCTCTCAGTGTTGCACTATAAAGTGGTTTACAGGCTAAAATATAGCCAGAAAAGATCTCCAATCACATCGATAAGATAGGGGAAACTTTAAGGATAAGACAGAATAATTCCGAAGGAAGGAAAGAAAATCCATGGCAGACACACTGTCACCCCCAAGCCCCACCATTGAACATTTATTCTTTGTTAAATGCAACCATAAAGTAGTGAGTCTTCAAACCTATTTTAAAATTTGTAACAAGAAGCTTGGCCCTAAGTACTAAGGGTAAAGAATCCCATAAACCGGCACTAAGTAAAAGAAAGCTGTGAACCTAGTAGAATCTAGATGTGCCTTGAATAACGGCGGTAAATTGAATAGGCGCGAAGATAGTGGGCTGGGTGGAATGGAACCAGAAGAGAGACCAAGTACAGTGGAGAACCAGTGCGAAGTGCTTTATAGGCAAGTATACGAATCTTATATTAGAAACAATATTGAATTAAGCCATTGATGTTTATATAATAGAAGTGGCACATGGTCGTACTTCCTGGTCCTACAGAGGAGCCTAGTAGTCCTATTCTGGACTGATTGAAAACTTTTCAAGGGTGACTGTGGGAGACCTTCATAGACTACATTACAATAGTCCAAACATGAGGTGACAGTAGCATGTAAGATGCTTTCTTGAGCTGAGACAATTAAAAGATCTTGTACAGTTCTAAAATGAGAAAGTGCATAAAAACAATGTCTAACTACAAAAGAGATATGCTGATTAAAGGAAAGCCAGCTGTCTAGGACAAGGGTTTTCAATCCAGTCCTTGGGGCATACCCAGCCATTTTGAGTTTTCAGGGAAATTCAATTGGGCTATCCTGAAATCACCAACTGGCTGGGTATGCCCTGAGGACTGGGTTGAAAACCTGTGGTCTAGGATAATTCCCAGGTACCTAAAAGAATCTGTCAAAGTAATGGGTGAACCTAAAAGTATAGGCACTGAGGACTTACCTGTGAACCACAATGCTATTAACAGGGGCCCTTTTACTAAGCCGTGATAGGCTCTACATGTGTGCCAAAATAAGACTACCGTCAGGCCAGTGTGCCCTCCTTGCAGTAATTTCAGATTTGGCACACTCCCATATTGCCTAGATGAATTATTTATTTCCTTCTACAGTTCCAGCGCTAATCATCAGTTGGTGCACACCAACCTGTCATTGCTTGTGTAGCGCGTGAGCCTTTACCGCTAGATCAATGGGTGGCATTAAGGGCTCAGGCCAGTTTTGGATGCGCGCTGGTTTCATTTCTACCACAGGCCCTTTTCCCATCCCATTAAAAAAAAAGTTTGTAAATGTGGTAAAAACTGGCCCGGCGCGCACCCAATACACATGCCTACACTACCACAGGCCACTTTTTACCATGGCTTAGTAAAAGGACCCCTTAGTGGAGTTAAGAACTAAATGGTTCTCCTGAAGCCATTTACAAATCATAGATAAGCAACAGTTAAGTTGGGAAAGATCTGGTGAAAGAGAGTCAACCTGAAATACTAACAAGATGTCATTCATGTAACAGCGCCTATAGAGATATTGTAAGTGCATACACGGTTAACTCAAATACATGGTTAATGCGTGTTAAAAATGCTAACGTGCCTATATCGCAGCTTAGTAAGCAGGGCCCTAAGTCTATTATATAAAATGTAGGCGTACTTTAGAGAATACGCTTAGATGTAATTTTTTTCCACGCAGATTTTTCAGGCACCATATATAGAATCTGGCCCTAAATGGGTAAATGGGTAAAGTAGGCTCTAACATTTACACACCAATTACAAATGGAGTGGAGGAGTGGCCTAGTGGTTAGGGTGGTGGACTTTGGTCCTGAGGAACTGAGTTCAATTCCCACTTCAGGTACAGGCAGCTCCTTGTGACTCTGGGCAAGTCACTTAACCCTCCATTGCCCCATGTAAGCCACATTGAGCCTGCCATGAGTGGGAAAGCATGGGGTACAAATGCAACAAAAAAAATGCTTAGAATACTAGCACATATGCATGTGGGTACTATATAGATATAACTGAGTCAATTCTACAATGGGCACTTACTTTTATGTGAGCATTAACCCCTAATTCTGTAAAAGTTGACAAACACTGCATGCCCAAATTTGGGGTTGTACCCACTTTGCTTGCACAATTTAATTGAATAACAAGCTAATTAGCACCAATAATTGGCTTTTTAACAAGTAATTATTAGTACTAATTATATTTAATTGTGATTATGCACATAAATATAGGTGTGGGATCTGTGCATAAAATTTATGTGCAATACAAAAAAGGGGGCGCAGAAATGGGTGGGTCATGGATGGAACAGCGCATTCCTAAAATGAATATGTGTTCTAGAATAACAGGGATATATGCCTAATGCAGGCACGTATATTTGCACCATGTGTCACCCCATGACATCGTGGCACCCAAACTGAGGTACTCACACAATTACCTCCAATGTAGGTAAGTGCTAAAAATCCACCAAAGCTCTATTCTTTTTTTTTTTTTAAATATCAAATAACTTTATTATGTTTCTCTTGATATCATATAACAGCATGACATCAACAAGCAATGAAACAGTTACAGAACATGCACTTAAATAACCATAAACTGTTTTATATCAAAAATTTAACAAAAAGGAAAAGGCAAAGGTATCATAGCACAAAGTCAAAGAGAAGGAATGATTCTATTGAGGTGGATTTCATTAATATTTAATTTATCAGTATCAAATAGATAAAAATACTAAAACAAAAATAACAAACAAGAACAAAGAAGAACATCATAACAAAGCGATAACTACACTTATTTGTTTATTAGGATTTTATTTGCCACCTTTTTGAAAGAATTCACTCAAGGCGATGTACAGCAAGAATAAATCAAACATAGGTTAACTATAAGCAATAGACAATCACAGCAATAAAAATATTCAAATAAAACAAAGTAGAGAACAGTATGCTACATTACAATTTGAACACAATAAAACATTTTAATAAACAGCACAAAGTGTAAGCAAAGATGGAACATATAGCTAGATGTGATACAGTCAAAGGAGTAAGACAATAAGGGGACTAATTTAAAGAAATATATAAAGAGAAAAAGAGCTTAGTACAAGTGGAGATATGTATTAATATACTAGTGCAAATTAGGAGAGATATTATCATAGATAAACTGATATAACTTGTTCATATGAAAATATATAAAGGAAATTGCAAATCCTGGAATTCAATGAAATTTAATATAATAACAGAAAATATGGCTAAATCCATATTTAAAAAGAGGAATGTATTAAGAGGTTCCAAATCTGATAGTACCTCCATGGTTTTTATTTCATGAGCCAGTTGAGCTTTTCCATACCCACTATCCCCGGGATTATATCATGCTGAGATTTCTGAGCAGAAATCGAAGTATATCCCATAACAATTTGCATGTGCTAACTGGTTAACAAGCTAATCAGTGTTGCTAATTGGATCTTAATAACCAATTACCAGCACTAATTATAATTAATTAGAATTTATATGCAGAAAGTCTAAGCGTATTCTATAACATGCTGTGCGTAAATTCTAAGTTGCGTAGTTAAAAAGAGGGCATGGCTATGGGCGTAGAATAGGCAGGTCATGGGCATTTCAAAAATCTATGTGCGTTCTTATAGAACACATCCGATCCATGCATAATTTAGGTGCCCAGATTTATGCCAAGTTTTACTTTGCGTACCTGCCTAAGTTTAGTCATGTGGAGCAATGCTTGGCGTATTCTATATACTGTGTGGAAATTTAGGCTTATTCTATAAAGTACGCTTAAATGAAGGCATCTTTATAGAATACACTTGGCCTAGTGGTTACAGCACAGTCTTGCAATCCAGAGGTAGCCAGTTCAATTCCTGCTGCTGCTCCTTGTGATCTTGGGCAAGTCACTTAATTCTCCATTCCCTCAGGTACAAACTTAGATTGTGAGCCCTCCTGGGACAGAGAAATATCCAGTGTACCTGAATGTAACTCACCTTGAGCTACTACTGAAAAAGGTGTGAGCAAAATCTAAATAATAATAACTTTGGCATCAATTTTTTAGGCGTGACATATAGAATCTAGTCCTATGTGCCATACTCTCTCCAATGGTGCTATTCTTTACATATGTGCACATCCTACATAGCGCACATTTCACAGGTAGGCATACACATAGGGGGTGGAGCATGGGTGGGACTCACACTTACATACATAACTCATAGAATAATATGTTGTGCAAATATATCTGGCAGTTTGGCATGAGCACTTACACCAGTTCTACAGCTGGCATAAGTGCCCCATCTAAGCTCATACAGGCAATACACCCGATTAAGCTGGTATTCTGTAAAGGAAAGTTTGGCATGTATTTTCTTTTACAGAATACTGTATGCTCCTAAGAGCCAAATTCTGTAAATGGAGCCTTAAAAATTGGTGCCAAAAACCCCACACTTAGCTTGATTCTATAAACTATGCCTAAAGTTAGATGTAGTTTATTTATTTAGTTGGATTTTTGCTCACACCTTTTTCTGTAGTAGCTCAAGAAGAGTTACATTCAGGTACACCATGCATTTCTCTGTCCCTGGAGGGCTCACAATCTAATCTTGTAGCTGAGGCAATGAAGGGTTAAGTGACTTGCCCAAGATCACAAGGAGCAGCAGTGGGATTTGAACTGGGTACCTCTGGATGTCAAAACTGGTGCTCTAACCACTAGGCCACTCCATTCTTGTGCCTAAAATTTAGGCACACCCAATAAGGCCACCTAAAACCGGGCCTAAATACTTGCGCCTAAGTTAGGCGCAGATCAGTTGCATTCTATAATAGTGCACATAGTTTTTTTGTAGTGCCTACAACCCGCCCATATCCATGCCCCCTTTTTGACTGCACACATTAGAATTTACACACACCGCATTATAGAGTATGCCTAGAAAGTTGAGCATGTAAATTCTAATTAAAGCCAATTAGTGTTGATAATTGGTTGTTAAGTAGCAATTATCAGCTGTGATTAGCTTGTTAATCAATTAAGTTGTGCAAACAATTTGACCATGCGGCCAAATTAGCACAAACAACTTAAGGCGCCATTTATTGAATTAGGAGGTTAGTGCCTATATATAGGTAAAGAGAGAATTATCCCTTAAGTGTAGGGCAGATGCTTGGCATATCTTTTTCAGTTAAAGTAGCAAAGTTGTGCAAAGTAGAGGCAGTTGTAATATGCGTATATATTCTGGAAGTCTGTTTATAAAGACACATGAGCACCTCTGGTACCTTTCTAAAACAGGCTTAAAATAGACAACTATGTGTTCAATCAATACACAACTATTTTGATTATGTAGATGATGCAGAGTCAAACTTTTCAACTACAAGTTGTAAAAGATATTTTTGGAAAGAAATTCAGCAATGAAAAAAAACGTCACAACTCAAAAAAATATAAGTAAAATTTTCATGAGTGTATCTCCTGCTGTTTTACATCAGTGTCCATATCAACTACATATCAAGTATCCTTAATAAACTATAAATAGTGACTGCCTGATAAAGTGATTTATGTGGGCAAGAGAGGCTCCAGTCTACTTAAATGGCACTCAGCAGGCCAGCTGCCAATATTCAGCAGCATTCAACTGGGCAGTGATGCTGAATATGGCACTAAGCGGCCATTTCAAAAGTGAGCCCGAGAAAGGCATTCTGGAGGTGGAGCTAGAGAGAAGCCAGAGGCTATGCAGGTGCCGGCAGTATTCACTGGCAGTGCCCACATAGCTAAATGACCAAATACGACTGCATAAATAGTAGTCCTAACTTTGCTGGTTAGCTATGCAGGCAACTCTGAATATCAGCCTGCACCCACATGGGGGGGGGGGGGGGGATTCTATATATGGCACCTAAAAAAATTGGCACTGAAATCAGTGCCGACTACGATTATTCTACAATCGGTGCCTAGATTTAGGCGCAGATTATAGAATGTGCTTAGCTAATATTTCAGCGCCTAAATCTACGCGCATCTATTGACAACAACAAATATGTGGCATAAATCCCGCCACGTAGATTTAGGCACACTAGGCCATATTCTATTGCGTAAATTTTGGAATGCCCATGAAAAGCCCATTTCCCCGCCCATAACCAGGCCTCTTTATGCCTGCATGCATTCAATGCACATTGTTACAGAATACTCATAGCGACTTGTGTGCCTAAGTTCTAATCAGTGCCAATTAGTGATCATTAGTGATTGTTAAGTGCTGTTTTCAGTGCTCATTAGCTTGTTAAGATTGTTAATTTTGCGCATTTTTACAGAATCCGCGCCGAAACTCATACATTATCCCCCAGATTCTATATAGCATGCCTAGAGATCCACACTGAGTCGCCATTCCAATTTTCTCCCTCCTTTCTGAGACCCCTCTGATCCCTGTAATATGCTCCCCATTGTCTGGTTACCCTCCTCTTTTTGATATCCTCCCTTGGAGCAAGTGTCATCTTCAATCCCCCAGATCCCCGAAGTATGCCCCCCTCCAATCCTTGAAATACCATGATTCCCAAAGCATGCCCCCTCTAATCCTCAAGCCCCCTCCCCCAGATCCATTACCCTCTGATCACACTCCAAAATGTAAGTCCCATCCATAATCTTTTTTTCTTTTTTCCATTTCTCTTTTTCTTCTATGCCTTAGTTTTTTATTTGTTTTTGTAAACTGTATTGAAGCCTTGGCTAGGCCCCATGCAGTATATCAAGCATGTGAAATAAATAAAATCCAAACCCACCCCCTTCTTGCACCACCTGGACCTCCCTTTACATGAGAGACTTACCCAGGGGAGATCCCTGGTGTCTAGTGGGACAGGACTGGTGGTCCCCTTCTTGCTCCTGCCCCGTCTGTCATGCTCGGAGGAATGGAGGAAGTTCTTGAAGTGAGCCCCTGTGCTTGTCACACTCGAAGGTGGAATCGAAGTAGTTCCTAAAGTGAGCCCTTGTGCTTGTCTGAGACCATGGGTTCTAAACCTCAAAGGATTAGGTTCTGTGCTAGGACCAGCAGTTGGAAAGCCCAGTGCTTCACCTGTGGTGACCACCGTTCCCCAGGAGTTGAGCTGACAGGACTTAAGGCGGGTCTTGGGTGAGAGATAAAGTCAGACTAAGAGTCCACACCTGAGGCAGCATCAGAATTCTGGGTCACTGGATGCAGGCAGGCAGCAGGCAGCTGGCAGAAGGCAGTGTCAGACAAAGGGCTTACAGGAGACAGCGTCTGAATTCAGGGTCACAGGGAGCAAGCAGGAAGCTAGAAGGAGGGCAGCTTAAGAGATAGACTACCTGGTGCAAGCAGGCAGTAGGCAAGAGAGCAGAAGCTGAATTAGGACCAGGCTTCAGGTCGAGGCAGGTGGTAAACGATGAGCAGAGTCAGGTCCAGGCTTCGGGTCAAGGCCGGCGGCAGATGTTAAGTAGGGTCAGGTCCAGGCTTGGGTCAAGGCACACAACAGATGAAAAGCAGAGTCAGGCAAAAGAAACACTGAAGCTCACCATAGGAGCCAACTTTTCAAAATTATTGGGGGTGCTAAGTCCAATGTAAATAACCCCTCCCTGGACACATACAAGGAATTTTCTCAATATTGGGGGTGCTCAACACCCACAGCACCCACAGAGTTGGCTCCTATGAAGCTCACTGATAAGTGTTTTGTAGCTGAGGCTCCAAGTGCAGGGAAAACCCTCTTTAAAAAGAGAGGGCATCTGACATCAGATTGAGATCAAAAAGAGATGGAGCTCCAAAAAGGTGCCAAAAGGACGGGCCAATCAATATAGCCAACGGAGACAGTCTGGCACTCAAGAAGGCGGAGCACGCGCGCACCCCAGCCACCGAGAGGAGAGAGCGCCCGTCAGCGAGGGAGCACCATGGGGAGAATGTCAGACAGCGAGGAGGAACTGGGCACGAAAGCAAAAACGCCGCCAAGCACATCGCACTCCCCACCCCCAAGAACCAGGGCAAAAGGTAGGGCAAACTAGCATCTCCGGTGCCTGCATGCAGTCCGGTGTTGTGACAATAACCCTCCTCACGGCTCCCCTTTCTTCCTGGACCTGGTTTATTGGGAAACTAGAATGAAATTTGTGGATTAATTCTGGAGCATGAATATTAGAAGCAGATTCCCAGGAGTTATCTTTGGGTCCGTAGTTTTTCCAGGATAATAAATAATAAAGTCATCCAGAAGATTGTTCGGAATCCAGGATTTCTGCCACTTCATATTCTGGGTCCGAAGTGGTTTCAGGAACTGTGGGTTGCTTGGGCATGGAATGTCATTTGGAGGGCAAAAAGGGGTTCAAAAGAGAAACATGGAAGACATTATGTATCTTGAAGGTAGGTTTGTTCCTACCCAGGAACAAACGGCGAATGGCCCAATAAATTTGGGAGGCAAATTTATAGAATGGTAAATGTAAGCGTAAGTATTTGGTACTGAGCCATACTTTTGTCCTGGTTGGAAGATAGGTGTAGGCCTTCTCTTCAAATCAGCAAATGCGTGATATCAGGCAGAAGCTTGTTGGAGGTGAAGTGTGATCTTTCTTCCAAATTTTTGGGATATCCAGAAGGGTCCGGTGACTGGTTTGCAGGAATTGGTAAAGGTATCAAGGATGATGTCCATACACATAAAGAAAGGTGACATACAGGCAGATTTGTGGATATTGTTATTGTATGCGAACTCCCGCCCAGGGGAGAAAAGCGACTCAATTGTCCTGGCGAGAGTTTACATACATACGCAGAAAACTTTAAGGGTTTGGTTAACCGTTCCCTAGACCGTTGGTCTGGGATGGTATCCTGATGAAAAGTGGATGGTAATACCTAAAGTAGAACAGAGAGATCTCCAGAATCTGATTTAAATTGTGGACCTCGATCACTGATGATACACTGAGGAAGTCCATGAATGCGAAGGATGTGCTGGACGATGGCTTGGGCCACCTTAGTTGCAGAGGGGAGAGAGAGGTCATACTTATGAAGTGAGAGCCATCCAGGAGAGTCAAATCCACTACCACCCAGATTACCATGTTGCCTTGGGAGGAAGGAAGATCTGTAATAAAATCAATTGAAATCTCCTGCCAAGGTCTTTGAGGTGCTGGCAGGGGTTGGAGAAGCCCCCAAGGTTTGGTATGGGTTCCCTTGTTTCAAGCACAAATAGGACAACTGGCAGTGAATTGTTGAATATCTTGCACCGTGTGAGGCCACCGATAATGTTGGGAAATAAAGTATAGGTTTTTTTTTTTTATCCTGGGTGACCTTCTAATTGGGAAGAGTGTCCCCATTTAAGAACAGTTTGCCAGAGTCGAGGAGGTACAGGACTGGGAACTTGAGATGGAGTAAGTCCGGTAGTAGTGATCACACAGGATAGGTCCAGCATAGGTCGAAGCTTGTCGGGTTCTTCAGGGTAATCGAAGGCCCTAGACAGAGCATCTGCCTGAACATTCTTCTCTGCCGGTCTAAAGGTCAGACGGAAATTAAAGCGCGCAAAAAATAAAGACCATCGAGCCTGTCGAGAGTTTAAACATTTGGCAGTCTATAAATAGAGAAGATTCTTGTGGTCTGTTACAACAGTAATAGGGTGCGCAGCCCCCTCAAGAAGATGTTGTCATTCTTGTAAGGCCAACTTTAGGGCCAACAATTCCCGATCTCCTATGGTGTAGTTTCATTTGGTAGAGTGAATTTTTTGACAAACAAACAAGGCTGACGTTTGCCAGATTCAGAGGGTTGGAGACAGTATGGCTCAGGCTTCAAGAGAAGATGCTCTTCTTCAAGGGTAAAAGGTTTATTGATATCTGGATTTCGGAGCAGCTACCACAGATAAAAGGGCTTGGTTTCAATTTGTTGAATGCCTGTAGGCCTCTGAGACCAGTGCTTGACATCCGCCCCCTTTTTAGTAAGGGCCCGCAAGTGGGTCAGTGATTATGGAATAGTGATCAATAAATTGTCTGTAATAGTTTGCAAATCCCAGGAAACGTTGAAAAGCTCGAGTCCTTGTGGCTGAGGCCAGCCTTGAATAGCCCAAAGTTTGTCTGATCCCTTTGTACTCCTTGGATGAAATTATATACCCCAGGAAGGGAATAGATGTTTGATGAAAGGCAAAGAGTCATTGGAGGACCGTGCGGACATGATTGGAATGTTCTTATGTCAAGTCAAAAAAATGAGGATGTCATCCAGATAAACAATAACAGAGGAATATAGCAGTTTCTTCCCTGTTGTTCCAGTCCACCTGATCCAGCTTCTTCCTGCTTCCTCCATCCGCATGATCAGGCTTCTTCCAGCTTGCTCCAGTCCGCCTGATCCAGCTTCCTCCTGCTTGCTCCAGTCCGCATGATCCGGCTTCTTCCAGCTTGCTCCAGTCCGCCTGATCCAGCCTCTTCCAGCTTGTTCCATCCGCCTGATCAGCTTCTTCCTGCCTGCCCCAGTCCGCCTGATCCGGCTTTCTTCCCTGCTTGTTCCAGTCCACTTCATCCAGCTTGTGTCCAGTCCGCACGATCCTGCGCTCTCTGCTTGCCCCAGTCCGCCTGATCCGGCTTCTCCCATTCAGCTTGTTCCAGCTTCTCCCTGCTTGCTTCAGTCCACCTATCCAGCTTCTTCCTGCTTGCTCCAATCCGCCTGATCCAGCTTCTTCCTGCTTGCTCCAGTCCGCCCGATCCAGCTTCTTCCTGCCTGTTCCAGTCCGCCTGATCCAACATGTTCCAGTCCACCTGATCAGCTTGTTCCAGTCCGCCCGATCCGGCTCTCTCCCTGCTTGCTCCAGTTCGCCTGAATCCAGCCAACTTGTTCAGTCTGCTGATCCAGTCTCTTCCTGCTTGTTCCAGTCCGCCTGATCCAGCTTCTTCCAGATTGTTCCAGTCCGCCCGATTCTGCTCTCCCTGCTTGCTCCAGTCCATCTGCTCCTACCTGTTACAGCCCACGTGACCCAGCTTGTTCCAGCCCGCCTGTTCCAGCTTCTCCCTGCTTGCTCCAGTCATCCTGCTCCAGCTTGTTCCAGTCCACCTGATCCAGCCTCCCTGCTTACTCCAGACCTCCTGCTCCAGCCAGCTTGCTCCAGACTGCCTGATTCAGCCTGCTCCAGACTGCCTGATTCCGCCTGTTCCAGCCCGTCTGCATCGCTTGTTCTAGATTGTTCTAGCCTAATTCCAGTCTGTCTGCGTCAGCTTGTCTAGTCCGTCCACTCCTGCTTCAAACCATTCCAGCTTGTTCCAGCACTACTGCCGTGCTCTCCACCGCACTCACCTGCTCTCCACCGCACTCACCTGCTCCTGCCTGCCTGATACCCAATCCACCTGCTCCTGCCACTCAAACCTGCCTACTAGCCACTCACTGACAGACTACACCCACCCCGAAACCTGTCCACCTCCCAGCCCATCCTCCTACCAGCTCATTACTCCCCTCCGACTGATCACCCTCACCACTGCCTGTCTCCCAGCCCACCTACCTGCCCTGTGAACACCTCAGTCTCTACTCATGGCCCCCATCCACATCCTATTCCTTGCCCTGTCCCTCCCCAATCTTTCCCCCTCCAACTGCCATCTACCACACGATCTCACTACCCATCCCTGTCCTCTTCCGTCCACCTCGCTACTGCAATACCCTACTACCCCTGTCCCCCACCACCTCACCATCCCTACTGTCTTCCTCCTTCTTCCAGCTCTCAACCTTCAACACCTCCTTCCTGCCATGAATCCTTCCCCTTTCTTCCTAATCGCATCCCGTCTTCGTCGCCTTCGTCGACCTTCCTCTCCCCCCTTCTCCGCACTCTCTTGCTCCTTCTCCTGCTATCCACGGGAGAGGAGCATCAATCCAACCCCAGGTCCCCCACACCTGTCCTCGCCCTCATCTCATCTATTGCCAAACGTTCCCGCAATAGCTCCAATCTCATCTCTATCCCCCTCCTCCCCCCTCCTCCCTCCCCTTCTCGTGCGCCCTGTGGAACGCCCACATCGATCTACAACAAACTTCCCTTCACCCACGATCTCTTCATCTCCCATTCCCTTCAACTGCTCGCCCTAACTGAAACCTGGCTCACCCCTGACAACTCTGCCTCAATCGCAGCCCTATGCCACGGAGGCTATCTTTTCTCCCATTCGCCCCGCCCAGCTGGCCGCCGGGTGGCGGCGTCGGGCTACTACTTTCGCCCTCCTGCAGTTTTTAAACCTCTCCCCCTACCTCCGTCTCACTGCTTGTCATCCTTTGAAGTTCACTCCATCCGTCTATTCCACCCACTGCCACTCAGAGTTGCAGTCATTCATTGCCCCCCCCCCCCCGATAAAATCCCTCCCTTCCTTCCTTACGACTTCGATGCCTGGCTCACCGTTTTTTTCTCGAGCCCTCATCCCCCATCCCTCATTCTTGGTGACTTCAACATTCACACTGATAACCCATCGACTCATATTTTTCTCAGTTCCTAGCTCTTACCTCTCCTTCATACCTCAACTGAGCCCCACCAACCCCTACTCATAAATCTGGACACTGTCTTGATCTCGTCTCTCTTCTACTGCTCTCCCCTCCAATTTCTGCGTTTCAGCTCTTCCTCTCTCTGACATCACCTAATCACATTCATATTCAGCACCTCCCCCTCAATCTCGCCCCACACTAACTACTACGTACAGAACTCTCCAGGCGTTGACCCCCCCCCAACCCTTATCCTCTTGTATCTCTGATCTCCTCCCTTCCATCTTGTCCTCCAAATCTGTTGACAAAGCTGTCTCCACTTACAATGCCACTCTCTCCTCTGCTCTTGACACCTTGCACCGTCCATCTCCCGTCCCTACAAGGCGTACCAATCCCCAGCCCTGGCTGACCCCTTGCACCAGATACTTCGCTCCTGCGCCCGTTCGGCTGAACGCCTCTGGAGGAAATCTCGCGCCCCATACTGACTTCATTCACTTCAATTCATGCTATCCTCCTTCCAATCCTCCCTATTCCTCGCTAACAGGACTATTACACCCAATTGACTAATTCCCTCAGCTCTAACCCTCGTCATCTCTTCGCCACCCTCAACTCCCTCCTCAAAGTGCCCTCCGCTCCCATCTCCCCCCTCACTCTCTCCGCAATCTCTGGCCGACTACTTCCGTGACAAGGTCCAGAAGATCAACCTTGAATTCACCACTAAACCTTCTCCTCCTCTTCATCCTATAACCCCACTCTCTCAACCAACCTACCCAGGCCTCCTTCTCCTCTTTTCCTGCCATCACCGAAGAGGAAACCTGCCCATCTCCTCTCCTCCTCGAAATCCACCCACCTGTTCCTCAGACCCCATCCCCACCAACTTACTTAACACCATCACTCCTACTATCACCCCACCATCTGTCATATCCTCAACCTCTCTCTCTCCACTGCAACTGTCCCAGACACCTTCAAGCATGCCGTGGTCACACCACTCCTCAAAAAACATCACTTGACCTACCTGTCCCTCCAAACTACCGCTCCATTTCCCTCCTACCCTTCCTCTCCAAGATACTGAACGCGCCATTCACAGCCCGCTGCATTGATTTCCTCTCCTCTCATGCCATCCTCGATCCACTTCAATCCGGCTTTCGCCCCCTACACTCGACAGAAACAGCACTATCTAAAGTCTGCACTGACCTGTTCCTCGCCAAATCTAAAGGTCACTATTCAATCCTCATCCTCCTCGACCTATCCGCCGCTTTTGACACTGTCAATCACAACCTACTTCTTGACACACTGTCCTCCTTTGGGTTCCAGGGCTCTGTCCTCTCTGGTTCTCCTCTTATCCTCTCCCATCATACCTTCAGAGTACACTCTCATGGTTCATCTCCTCCCCTATCCCGCTCTCTGTTGTAGTTCCCCAGGGATCTGTCCTTGGGCCCCTTCTTTTTTTCAATCTACACCTCTTCCTTTGGCTCCCCTAATCTCTTCTCATGGTTTCCACTATCATCTTTATGCTGACACACCCGCTTTATCTCTCCACACCAGAAATCCTGCGGAAACCCAGGCGAAAGTACTGGCTCGCTTATCCGACATTGCTGCCTGGATGTCCAGCCGTCACCTGAAACTAAACATGGCCAAGACGGAACTCATTGTGTTCCCACCCAAACCCACTTCTCCTCTCCCTTCACTCGCTATCTCAATTGATAACACCCTCATCGTCC